>NC_134836.1:105939758-106011901 GCF_004210375.1 Tachypleus tridentatus | reverse complement strand
GAAAACGTACAAATAAACATAAGAATGAATATACGTTATCTATACTTTGTTTTTACCAGATGTTTGGTAAGTTGTGGAAGACTTACAATTCATAGCTGAAGAAACGAAATAAAATTAATATATTAGTTGGCTTCTAAAATGTTCAACGTTAAGCCTAATTTGAAAGTCCATCATGATTGTTAGTTTTCAGGCAACTAATAGGCTAATAAACTTGTAGGTTCAGCAGGACTGATATTCTGGGATTAAATAAATAAAGGCCCAGCATGGCCAGGTGGGTAAAGGCATTCAACTCGTAATCTGCGGGTCAAGGGTTCGAATCCTCGTCGCTCCAAAAAATATGTAGAACTTATGTAGAAATGTACATAAGTTTACAGACTTTCTTGCATTAGTATTCTGACCCAGAGTATTTTGTTTAATATAAGGTGCAATCATTCATTCCTAATGCATTATACTCCGCTTTAAAATAATAAGGAAAAAATAAAACTATAATAGTAATAATAATGTGCTGTCCTCTAATAACAACATTTCAAATCAAATACTTTTTCTGATCACCTTAAATATGTTTCTCTTATCTTGGTCATTTCAATATAATTAGTAAAGTGTTCGAATCCAGGTGCACCAAACATGCTCGCCCTCCCAGCCGTGGGGGCGCTATAATGTGACGGTCAATCCCACTATTCGGTAAAAGAGTAGTCCAATAGTTGGCGGTGGGTGGTGATGACTAGCTGCCTTCTCTCTAATCTCACACTGCTAAATTAGGGACGGCTAGCGCAGATAGCCCTTGAGTAGCTTTGCGTGAAATTCAAAAAAACAAACATCAAACAACTAATAAATAAAATAAAAGTATTCTAAAATCTGGCTTGAAAAATGCACACAATATATCTTCGACGTTTATAATCTATTTTGAATATAGATGTTTTGTTGTTGCTGAAGTCATAGTCATTCCTGACTATTCTTTCCTTTATTTGGTTTATCAGCTACTTGTTGACAAAGTAGAATTTTCAGAGTTATATTTTGCACAGGATTCATTTGTTACGTGTGCTTTAATATTCGATGTTGTTATATGTTACTATCGGTATAGAATGCACTGGTTAAAAGTTCTGTCAGCAACGGTGGTAACATGAACTTTCAGCTACCACACTGATGCAATACCATTAGTGCTGTTAACATGGAATGTCAATAGTCACACTGATGTGACATCAGTAATAGTTTAATATTTTTGTCTTTTGCTGTGCTTGGGTTTAATAGTTATGGTATTTTTTTTCACAAGAGTCAGTAATTTTGATGCGTAGGGAGCGTTTAAAAATATATATTTTAAAAATTTGCACCAAAGATACAATTACATAAAAAGTAATAGGATAAAATAACTTTGTTATCTCATACTTGAAGGTTTAGCTTTTGGCATTATTAGTCACGGATAAGTGACTCGGAGAACAGATCTGAGTTTCTTGTTCGTTTCTTTCAAGTACAAACTTTTGAGATTTAATTACAGTTTTCGACTCAGGATGTTAAACCCTTTCGATTGATGCATTTCACCATGCTCAAGTGCTCTCATAAATTAATTTACTCTAATCCTGCTTAAAATAATTTCAATCTGAGGGTAGGCTGGTAGATATTCCGATGAGTAATAAAATCGTATCAGGTTTACACGCCCCCCCAGGCTTGCTATTGCTGGCGGACAAAAACACAGATAAAAACAAAGAGAAACAAAGGTCTCATAGATTAATTTACTAATTTACCTGTCTAAAAAAAGTTTCATATGTCGTTGCTATTGAGAATCCCCTTTTCTCTGTGTTCAATGACACAAACTGCATGTATCAGATTTATTTATAATTAGATATAGATTATTGATGACGTATACATTTTTTTTTGATACCACGATCAGCAAGTATCTTTTAATTAATGCGAAATGCAGAAAAACGATCTCCTTCCTTGTGCCAAAATATACGAATTTTCTGTGGAAATAATTGTCTCGTGCGATCACTTTAATTAAAAAATAAAAATAAGAAATTAAAGCTATTACTTCACATCACGATTGAAAGAGTTTTACTGTTTTATGAAAGCAATTTGAAGTTCACGTTTTAAGTTAGCGCATCGTAGAATAATAAATAAGAGATGTCATATGTGCCTTTTTGAACAAAATCGAACTTACGTCGAAGAAGGCTTGGAATGGTCTGGTGGTTAAGCCACTCGACTGATAATCTGAGGGTCGCGAGTTCGAATCTCCGTCACACCAAACATGCTCGCCTTTTCAGCCATGGGGGTGTTATAATGTTACGATCAATCCCACTATTCATTGGTAAAAGAGTAGCCCAAGAGTTGGCGGTGGGTGGTGACGAGTAGCTGCCTTCCCTCCAGCCTTACACTGCAAAATTAGGGACGGCTAGCGGAGAGAGCTCTCATGTACCTTTGCGCGAATTTCAAAACAAAACAAACAATACGTCGCAGAATGATTACCATATTAACAAAGCAGGTGCCCACGTATATCTTTACTTCATATGAGCCTTTCAATGGATTTGGATTTGAAAGACGAATACGATTAGTTATTAAACAGAAATATAATCCATTTACATATATTTAAATTTCAGTATTGCAATTAAAAATTATTACATGAAAAGTAAAACAATTTTTAATACGCAGTAAGATTTTCCGATATAGATCATTTAAGAAATAATCTTTCCGCTGAGTTATATTTTCTGAATCAAATGTTTTGATTGTAAATTTCAAGAATGTGTTATGAGAAACATATATACGGATATATACGGATATACATTGAGAAATGTATAACAACCACTTGATGTCTGAAAGATATATAACAAACCCTTAATATTTGAAAGGTATATGATAAGCACTTAATGCATGAAGGACATGCGCTAGGTGTGGCTTAATAATCGTGAAACCGGAGATTCATGGTTCGCGCTACGTAGACGAAAAATCTCGCTCCATAATCTGGAATTATGAATATGATAAACACTTTACGTCTGGAAAATACACATCAAAGATTTTAGTTTCAGACAAAAGTACTTGCGTCAAAATTAAATGAGTTATAATTGAAAATTCTTTTTTTAGTGTGAACATCCAACTGCTTTTAAACAGAATGAGAAACAACATACCCAAGTTATAGTTGTGTAAGAACCAAAATTTTTCGAAACCATAGAAATTAAAATAAAGTAATTAAAGTATGTGTAAGTTAGGGTTTGCTTTAACTGGGCTAATTAAAGTCACTTGTTTGTCAATCTAGTTACATTACAAGATTATTAGCAAACATCAAGTGAAACTAATCGTTTTGTGCTTTTAGCAAATCAAGGCGAAAAAAAGAAGAAAAGAGAAGAGCTGGATCTAGATATGAATAAATAGTAAAAAAAAAAACCCAACAAACAAAGAATAACTTGTTAACGAGTACAATAAAGGAAATATATATATATTTATACAAAACATTGTCCAGGAAATTCAAAATACCAAAATTCAAGCAGGCAGTATTAGACGACTAATGCAACAGAAACGATGTAGGAAAAGGGAAAGATTACAAAAAACAAGGACTATGTAGCATGTGAGAGAATAGTTCGAATAG
Organism: Tachypleus tridentatus; assembly: GCF_004210375.1. Lineage (NCBI taxonomy): Eukaryota > Metazoa > Arthropoda > Merostomata > Xiphosura > Limulidae > Tachypleus > Tachypleus tridentatus. The sequence continues at coordinate 106,008,330 of NC_134836.1, read as the reverse complement.
TCCACAGTAATCTAACATAAACAGTCTCGAAGTTAAAGAAAGATATAGAAGCATCTGACAGTATTACTTTAAATAACTGTACAAAGTAGTCTAAGCTTGTATACCTCGATGTAAACCACATTCGACGAGTTCTGTTAAAAATAAATACGTCAAGAACTATGCCAATTAATATTGAGCATTTTTCAAGAAACTTCTTTAGTCTGATGAAGTTAGAGTTCCTTTTTTGTCCTCCCAAAATTAGACTGTATTTGTGTGACGAGAAAGATGGAGAGCTCTCGATGGAAAAACACAACAACAAAAAAACAACCTTATTCCACTCTTGAACAAGACTGTATTTCAACTTGGATATGAGTGTTCTAGTATTTCAGGAACTTTGAGATATTAATGTGATTGAAAATCGAACGAACGCAACAATATATCAATAAACTTTATAAAATACCATATTATTATTGGCTCAGAGACTCATTGGCATACAATTCATACTACATACAATATGATAACGACCCAAATCTCAGGGAAAAGTCAAGTATTGAATTGTTGAAAGAAAAAAAGATAGAAGTTTTGGATTGGTATTCACAATCTTCTGATCTCAATCCGATCGAAAAGGTTTGTACAGATATGGAAACAGTTGTAGCCAAACACGAATATAGAATATATTTGAACTGAGAGAAGTATGCGAAATAGGAAGGTTTGTGCTTTCATAAACAAGATGCAATACAAGGCTATAAAAAGTGTTTTGAAGCAAGAAAGAACACACACAAAACGTTGATTAATGCATGGATTCCAATACTTCATCATGCACTAATGTATTTACTTACTTCAATTTTAGTAGTTTGGGAAATTTTGATTTTACTAATACACATTAATACTTTTGTCAACAGCTATAATCTATATAAACATACTTTGTTTGTTTATTTTTGAATTTCGCACAAAGCTACTTGAGGGCTATCTGTGCTAGCCGTCCCTAATTTAGCAGTGTAAGACTAGAGAGAAAGCAGTCTAGTCATCACCACCCACCGCCAACTCTTGGGCTACTCTTTCACCAACTAATAGTGGGATTGACCGTCACGGCTGAAAGGGCGAGCATGTTTGACGCAACGGGGATGTGAACCGGCGACCCTCGGATTACGAATCGTACGCCTTAACACGCTTGACCATGGCGGGCCTGTTCTTAAGATATCTTTATAAATTATTGAATTATTTATCCCTAAATTATTAATAAAAACAAAAAACGAATTTATTTTCATTATTCTTCGGACTTAAAATTTACAAAGACATCTATTGTTCTATTTATTGGTGGTTAATATCTTAAAAAACGAAATAACGTTTAGTTTGTGGTTTAATGCAATTTCGTAAACTGGCATTGTTAGGTCAAAATTGTTCCAAAACAGCATTCTTTATTTCGATAAAAACTCGATATGATCACATTACTTTAATCTTTAAAAATGAAATTCGTTTATAAATGGTTCACTCATGTTTAAAATACTTCAAATGTTTTTTTTTATTTATTTTATGAAGTTTAAATTGTTAAAACATGCTTATTACGTATTTCTAAGGATTTTCGCTACATTTCGTAATAAAAAAATCAGAATTCTTGAACTTATAGAAAAATGTATTTTTAAATTTTTGCTGTCGAAAAGAAGCTTTCGAAATCTCTTTCTCCATACTGTTGTGTTGAGATTATCTGAAAATCTATACACTTTAATGTATTCAGCTGGTTCAAATGTTGCTGCCCTTTCAATATATATACGTAACTTGATATATTGAATTTTATACAGTAATTCGCTCATAAAAAGGTTATACAAAGTGCTTCTGTATATGTCATTTAGAAGACTAAGTTAGCACAAAATTTTCACTCTATGTTAGTATCCCTGATGAGAGAGAGAAACACTGCAGTGTAGCTTGAACTAAAGTTCCTGATTAATTACATATATTAAGTTCTATATCTCAATTACGAGAGATACAATGTTTCAAAGAGGTGAACGCATAAAAGTAAAGAGATTTTCCGATCATCCTAAATGATAACATACAGAAAGTAATATGGTTTCAGAGTCTTATTTCTGACGTGAAAAATAAAATATAAGTTTATTTGTAGGCGGCTTAATGATTTCGCAACCCTCTGTAGTAAAGCGGTAAGCTGCGAATTTGTAACACTGAAACCAGGTTTAGATAGACGTAGTGAATATAGCACAGACTTTCCGTTCTTTTGTTTTGTGCCGCCTGCTGGGACAGAGGGAAGTCTTCGGATTTCAAACACTAAAATTAAGGGCTCGATTCCCCTCGGTGAACATAGCAGATAGGATGATATGGCTCTGCTACAAGAAAAACACACGCAATTAGTTTTATGCTTAACTACAAAAACAGACTAGAGTTTGGAAGGAAAAACAGTTTTTATACATATATATTAAAAGGTATTTGAATAACTGAAGTTTCACCTGAGAAACGTGTGTAATGTTTGAATAAGTGAGCCATTAGTTGAGAGTTGTTTTACTGTATTAATAGGCTGGGAAAATTGAAATATGTGATTATGTCGAGTTTTCATCTGAATGAAATAATTCTGACTTAAAAGAATCTAAAGTTGTGTTGAGCCATAACTTCTTAAAGTTATTTCCTTTATCAAGTCTGTAACCACCAACAAGTAAAAACATGGCACTTTTTGTCAAAACAGAAATCACAGAAAAAGTGTTAATACTCATACCAGCCGATCTCAGATAAATATTTATTTCGAGTGTGTTCCTCGTCATTAAGAATTACAGAGTACTTTTTGTTATCTTTAAGGTTAAAGATTAGTTGAAAACATATGTTTTAGTTATTTATCTCAATACGGCTGGTATGGGTATTAACACTTTTATTGTTAAGCAGAGAACATCGTTTCGACCTTCCTAGGTCATCTTCAGGTTAACATTTTTACTTCAAGTGTGTTTCTTGTCATCATTAATTTGGTTTTAGTTAATCATACAGTTGTAAATAGTTTACTGCAATATTTGACCAAGATATTCTTGTACACAACAAAGTATGTTTTCACGTAATACAATTGCAAGTAAAAATATTGGAATCCTCAAATAAATATATAGTAGTTTAAAATAACTTTATTGGTGAAATCATTTGGTAACTTTCTTTTTTGACCTCCAGTAGTTTGTTCAGCTGTACATTTATGGTTTATTTGTTTTTGAATTTCGCACAAAGCTACTCGAAGGCTATCTGTGCTAGCCGTCCCTAATTTAGCAGTGTAAGACGAGAGGGAAGGCAGTTAGTCATCACCACCCACCGCCAACTCTTTGGCTACTCTTTTACCAACGAATAGTTGGATTGACCGTCACATTATAACTCCCCACGGCTGGAAGGGCGAGCATGTTTGGCGCGAACCCGCGACCCTCGGATTATGAGTCACACGCCTTACGCGCTAGGCCATGCCAGGCCCCATACGTTTATGGAATTACGATTCTAAAATCCGGCTTCCATTCTTCACAAAGGAAATTGCATGTAGTCTATTATGCAGCTTAACGCTAAAAACAAAAAAATAACGACTTCTTTTACTTAAACAAAACAAGTGAGTTTTGTGTAAGAATCAGAATTTCTCCAAACACTGACATTTAACTACATAAAATATTTTTGCATGACAAAAGTATTAAAATGCTTATGTGAATGTTTCGCGTGTTTTTTCGTTTGCTTTGATTGTAGTTTTCTAATGTTTCTGGTAGCCTTAGGCAGTGCATCTCACCTTGTTTGTGAAAAGAGAGTTGGTTCCGTCTAGCATACTACCTTTAGTTTAAACAAGTTTGTTTATTCTTAACAAATTTTATGTTTATTCTTAGTTGCGAGGTTTTTTTCATTCAAAAATTACCCATATTTACCCATATTTTTACGCCCAAAACATAGTGTCTATTTTTGGGAAAATTAGCAACTTTAGTTTCATCAAACTAAATTAATTTCAGTAAGAATGTTTCAGATTATCTTGTACACTGTATTCATGACAATTCTTACAAGAAATGTCACGTCTTTGTATTGTTCTTTTAAACACTTTTATAACGGATGTTTCCAGTTGTTTTTAAATTATTGGCTGTTAACCTTATGGTATTGTGAGCTGTTTCACATATTCCTCCAGTCTTAATTTTTCTTGAATATCTATTTCTTTCTGTCGTTTCTTTTGCATTAGTATTGTGACACTTCTTGTTCGATTGTGAATTTTAGTATTCCAAGTTTATTTTTAAATGCTGTATGTCCACTTCCTTTACTGTACTTTTTAAGGATCTAATTCTAAATCTAATGTAGCTTATCTGGTAAGTAATGTTTTTGATTGGTGAATAATTGTTTTAATTAGTTGAATTAAGGCAAATCTAATTTACATAGGCTTTAAGCAAAAGGTATCAATATGTTGTCACGCAAAAATATTTTTACTTAGTTTAGTCTGTGTGGTTTTGAGAAATTTTAATTTTTACATGACTACAACTTGTTTATAGTGTTTTTTTGTTTTGTTTAAAAGCGATTAACCTGTTGACTGCTAAGTATTTTGGTTGCTACAATACAACTCTAATGCTTCTTCAATTTGTAACGTTTTTCGGGACGCCATTTTGGATTGAAAGTGAAACAATTTGTAAGTAGATCAAATGCATGTATGGTGCTGATATCTAGCGTTGAAGTTACGTATTATTGAGAACGAATTAACCGATTGGCTTGGACTAGTTATCTCGTCTGCAGCACTGAACAGGTTAAATGTTACTAAATGTTCGCATTGATAAAGTCATTTTTAACTACGATTCATTCAGTTAAGGGTGCTAATATTGCTGTTTAAAGCTTGAACTAGTTGTATATTTTCTAGACATTAAATGCTTATTAATTATAGCACAGTTTTGCGTTTCGGATATTCGACCAGAGCTAACCAAGGAATGCTGGAGCTGGTGGTCTCTAATTTTGAGCTGATAGACTAGAGGGAAAGCAGCTAGTGAACAGTACCATTAGTTATCTCTTATACTATCGCAGTTGAACAGTTGGATTTGTCCTTCACCCTTATAACGCACCCATGACCAGTGTGGGGCGCGAGTTTGCGTAACGTGACGCGAACTTCAGGCCCTACTTATGACACTTTACTACTAAGCCACATCTGACCAACTTCTCAGACATCAAGTGCTTATTATACGTTTTCTAAACTTTAAGTATTTGTTATGTGTTTTACAGACATCAAGTGGAACATGCATATCTCTCATATGTCAACTATCTGTACATGTCTCAATAATTCATTCTGATCGTATAAACCATTTAATGGAAAACTTGAAAGATCTTAAAGAGTTGTGTATATTAGAACACCATAATCTATATTAATATAAGTTTTCACACCATACTTAATAATGTAGATTTTTAAACAGTAAGTGTAATAAACATTATTAGACTTTCTACTCTGAATTTGATTAATCGAGTATCCATTTGACTGTGTTAGATTAGCACGTGAAGCGTTTCATAAGTAAGACATACACTATTCTTTCTTTAATGGTATTTTTTTATTAGCAGTATTAATTAGAATGTTCAGTATATCTACTTCCATTATTTTAAAATTTTGCTATTATATCTTTATCATAGGGGTTATTTTGCCTTTTGTAAAAGAATTATACCAGCTATTGCTGTGTATGGTACATCTTGCAGAAGAACGTGTTAGAATAAATGTTGCATTTTGTGTTATTTCTGATGATAAACAAAACAAAAAGTGTTATAACACTATATCGATAGCTCTAAAGAACATATATAAAATTATTACAAAGAAAGCCCCATATTTAAACAATTACATCAAACAGATTAGTTTTTATCAAGTAACTATTTTCGACAGTTTTAAAGAGAAAAGTCTGGACCTAGTTTCAGTTGTTACATAAACCACATCATGACGTATAATTAAGTTGTTTTTCTAGTTTTTTCCAAAAACTAGCACTGCTTTTATTTCTTTTCTTTCTCTCCGTTTCAGCAACGCAATATTTGTGATTTGAATAACAAGTTTGTCCTTGTAAATAACCTTGCAATGATCAATGCGCACTGTCCAGAACTGGCGATTCCTGTAGTTACATTATATAGGAATAATTCTCGGACGTTGATTGAGAACAATGTAAACATATTGCACATTTTCTGTAACAATGTTTAAATTATTAGTCCCATGTTAAAAAGGTTTACAAATAAAATTAGTTGCATCAATGAGCCTCAGATGATACTTAGCGCCCCCTGGACAAAACTTAAGATATCATAATTTTAAATATATTTTCTCTGTAACTACGTTATTAATCCGAGAAGTTACAATCACAGTATTAAAGTTTCTTACAATATAGGTGATGTTCGCTTACTGACATATAAAGTGAAATACTTTTCTTAACCCTAATGAAGTCAGTAAACTTACTTTCAAAGCTGCACTCGTATTTGGAGATGTGTATTCTTATGATTGTCATTATACAAAGTATGTTTCCCGAAGCTACAGCGGTATGTTTGCAGACTTAGAACACTAGCAACTGAGTATCGATACCCGTGGTGGGCAGAGCACCGATTGTCCACTGTGTAGCTTGAAATTTCATGTTTTTAGGAATACTGAAAGACGAAGAGCCAAAATGTCTGAGTGATTTATTGTACGCTTCAATCCATGGTTCGATTCTCCGTGGTGGACAGAGCGCGTACGGCCCTTGTATAACATTGAGCTAACACAGTAACAACTTATTATACATAAAATAAAACATTTCTATATTAGTACTTTATAGAATATTACTAGCTACGAATTACACTGAATTTTCCATACGTTTTTTCCCATAAATTTCATTATTCAAAAAAAAAATTACTGTAAAAGTAATGTCTGTATCATTTGTTTGCTTATTTAGGATTTCAAAATCAGCTAGCCATTAGTTTAGCTCTGGTATGACAACATATTAAACATTTAATGATATAAGCTAACATGATAAACATCGCTATACTAAATAAGTAATATAAACCATACTCATTAATAAATTAATTATCCAACAATACTAAAAATAAAAGCCAGTAAGGGCTTATATACTTGTTTATATGTATATTTTCCAAAAGCATAGAAGCATGTAACGTATATATATTGACAACCGTTAATACATTAGTAGAAGAACCAAACTGGTGTTCAGCCAAAGGCAGTAACTGAGAGTACTTAGTCTGGGCTGACTATACCAATAAACAACAAAAATGTAGTACTCTAACTGTACCCGTTAAGAAATTTAAATTAATGGATTCACTCAAAATTGAGGAAAGTAATTATGTATATCTACTACAGACTTTTCTGGTAAAATATATAACGGCCACAACACTAATGACTGTTAGAAGTCATAATACACTTAACTAGTGTGTTCTCTCCACGTTTTCACACTAGTTTTATATTAATTTCTCCGCATAATTCACTCAAATATCAATCGAGTGACCAATCAAGACCTTAAAGACCAATCAACTAGTTCCTCATTAGAGTGAATTTTTACTTGTTTATTAAGTACAGAGCCCGCGACCTGTGGTTTGTCAAACGCGGTAATGACAGCTCTCAAGCTTACCGCAGACTCTCGGAGAGCATTAGAGTGACCTGGTACATACAATAGCAATATGCATCACTGACACACTTTTAATACGAACCAAAGTGTGTATGAGTATTGTAAAGTACAATATGTAGCGAACGAAACGGGGATGAACGATTCGTGCTACCCACCAACCTCGTTATAAAGATTCAATGTTTCAATTCAGTTTTTAGGACGCGTTTTCTTCAACGTGATCGAAGCATGATTTAAAATTAAGCTCAATATTATAAATCAAAAATACTTAACGGTCAGTTAAAGCTGACCGGAACCCTGTATGCTCTTGCTTGATGTATAATATTGGACTGAATAGAGCCCGCTGCCACCCGCCATTTTTTTTAGCTGACTAAGCATTTAGACTTAACTCCACCCCTAAACACTTTCTAATACCAAATACGTTTTATTATGAATTATTATTGTAATCTATCTCTGATCAAGCTTTAACGATTGATTTTTCACACTGTACTGCATTAAAGTTACTAGTTTTAGACATATATATATATATATATACGTGCGTTTTTATTTAAATATTTGTACCAAGTTGTCTTTTTTGTTATTGCATTTAACGTCAAGCATCTCCCAAAGCTCTACATACCATTTTATTATGACTACATTTCTCTTTCAAGTTAAGCATTTATCACAACAACACTTTCTCAGTGACTTAGCAATAGGTTTGTTTGTTTTTGAATTTCGCACAAAGTTACTCGAGGGCTATCTGTGCTAGCCGTCCCTGATTTAGTAGTGTAAGACTAGAGGGAAGGCAGCTAGTCATCACCATCCACCGCCAACTCTTGAGCTACTCTTTCACCAACGAATAGTTGGATTGACTGTCACATTATAACACCCTCACAGCTGGGAGGGCGAGCATGTTTGGCGCGACGGGGATGCGAACCCGCAACCCTCAGATTACGAGTCACACGCTTTAACACGCTTGGCCATGCCAGGCCAAGCAATAGGTCTGAAGGCTTAAAACCGTAAAAAAATCAGGTTTCGATAATCACGGTGTGCACAGTACATGTAGCCCATTATGTAGCTCTGCGCTTAACAAACAAACATTATAATAATTTTCATTTCGTAAAACTGCACATTAAGTAACATAGCGTTTATCTTTTCTGAAGTTATGAAGTCTCTGAATAAAAAGTATACATTTTAAAAACTTGTTTGTTATTTATAAATAAGGTTTGTGTTATAAAGCTATACGTTTAATGGGTGTCACGTTGTACTTTAAGATTGAGTTTTTAGTATAATGGTAAAGAGTGGTTTTTAAAACGTATATAAAGTTAAGGTTGTTAAATGCTAAGTGTTTGTTCTAAAGCAACACATGAGAACATTTGTTTGCTTGTTTATTGAATTTCGAACAAATCTGCTTGAGGACCATCTGTGCTAAGTGTCCATAATTCTGAAGTGATAGACCTAAGAAAATGCAATTAGTTGTCTACCCACTGTCACCTTCTTTACAACGAATACTGAGATAGACCGAAACGTTATAACGTCCACATGACTGAAAGATAGGAATGTTGGGTGAAGGATTTCGTTTCTGCGATTCTTGTGAGTTGAGCACCCTAATCACAAGCTATTCATGCCAAAAAGTGATTCTAGTTAGTGTTATATGAATTATTACCTCAGTAATTCAATACACTATATAACAATCAAAACACCAAAAATGAGTACAATCTTGAATAAATTGTACTTTAAAATGCCTATGTGTTTAATTTGATGACAGCTTCTGTATTCCCCAGCGTTTTTGTTTAATCTGAAAATAGCTCTTGTATTCTCGAATCTAATTTCTGTATTTAGCTCAACTATAACTTGTGTATTCTCCAGTATTTGTATTTAATCTGATGACAGCTGCTGCATTCTCGAATCTAATCTTTGTATTTAATACCATTGTAGCTTGTGCACTCTCCAGTATTTGTGTTTAATCTGAGAACAGTCTCTGCATTTTCTAATATTTGTGTTTAATCTGAGAACAGCCTGTGCATTCTCCAATCTTCGAGTTTGACCTAATGATAGCTTATGTATTCTCCAGTGTTTGTGTTTCGTTTGATGATAGCTTGCGTATTATATAATCTTTGTGCTTAATGTAGTGATAACTTATACAGTTTGAAATCCTTATGTATAACATAGTGATAACTAGTATGTATTTCACCTTATGTTTGACCTCATGGTAACTTGTATTGTTTTAATCTCCATTTCAAATCGCATATTGGTAGAGTACAAAAAGATTTTCATTGATCGATACGAGCGTTAGAAACACGTGCCAAATAGTGCAGTATTTGTAACATGCGAACATGAGGTAGTATATTTTATCTGCGAGTCTTGTTGAATAGCACAAGAATATAGGTTATGAAATCTGTTTTCATATTTGTTATAATGCATTATATAAGATGTAGGTTCGTATAGCCTCATTTTGTTTCGCATGTTTTAAAACAATTGCCTTCTGGTTCTTCAGAAGAACTAATATCAAGATACAACAAAATCAATATTTTCAGACAACACACTCGCGGACACATTGACCTTGTAAACTGAGAACACTGTCTCAAATAATATTTATACCTAAGACATGTATTTAAATTGAAACGAGTGAATATTTATTACTATTATCTTCCAAATATTTATTTTTCAAAACTAAAAATCAACCCATTAATGAGTAGAGTTAATTAAAGATACTTCTCTCATGTTCTTACATAGGAAGATGAGAATACACTCTTTTATCACTTGTGCACCCTTGCCATTAGCAATGTTTTCTGCCGTAATTTCAGTACTATCAGCTTAGGATATTTATGTTCATCATAAATCCATACACTGAGCTCAAAAATTAAAAATAATTTACATAACATAAATATGATAACTGACACTGTTAATGAAAATAGAAGTTTACAAAAATAGTTCAAATCTTGCCTGTCGAAACTAGTTATTTGCTTCATCTGTTGTCGTAAGGTTAAGACGAAGATAAGCATCATGAATCACCGCAGTTGTTCATGATGCTCAAAAATAGGCGCAAATAATACATTCAAACCTGGTCTTTCTTACTACATTCATCGTTGCACATTGCTTAAGGGTACTTTTTAAGTTATTTCTATATTTTGTACAAGTTAAGAAAATCGTAATTCTCGTGTATTAAACGGTGTCATTACCCCTTGAAGTTAGTTTTCTTAACAAACATTTTAACGTACAGGGTGAAACAGAAATTACCAGGCAGTGATAGATGAACATTAGATGATTGTAACATCTAGATATTCAGTGCTTTGTACACGATACAATCAGTGTCTTTAGGTAGCCAACTCCTATGTTATATATGAAGTGACAGACTAAAAAAAATTATACACATACTATTAAATGTAATAGTCATTCCATGGCAACTCACCCACAAACAAGAACTTTCCCAGTTCGTGTTATAGATTTTATTGAAAACAATTCAGACAAAAGCTTCATTTTGATTTATTAAACCCTGCTGTACAGCTTTATGATTTTGCTTTTGTTTTGAATTTCGCGCAAAGCTGCACGAGGGCTATCTGCACTAGCCGTCCCTAATTTAGCAGTGTAAGAGTAGAGGGAAGGCAGCTAGTCATCACCAACCCACCGCCAACTCTTGGAATATTTTTTACCAACGAATAGTAGGATTGTCCGTCACATAATACTCCCCCATGGCTGAAAGGGCGAGCATGTTTGGTGTGACGGAAATCCGAACCCGTGACCCTCGGATTACGAATCGAGTGCCTTAACCACCTGGCCATGTGGGGTCAGAAGTGGGAAGAGGAAGGAGGAATATAACAACTGTACGAAATATTAAAAATATTTATTTTATGCATATGTTACTATATTATGACACAATGTGCCGTACTTGCATTGAATATATGAATACATATGGTTATTTATATGTATACGGCTTTACAACTTAAAAACTATAAAGCCTGCATTTATATAATTATTAGTAAATATGCATTGCATGTGCATTTATAAAATTCATGACGTCAGAAAATCCAGTCCACTCTCGTTCAGTAGCCCTCCAATTCAGTGTTTACAGACTCTCCATATAGCTACAGCGTATAAATATACTAGCCGTATATATTTTATAAACATGCACATAATATACGGTACGTTGATCATTATGTATTATAGTAATCATACATACAGTACCATTATCAAAGGCAACATTGTGACAATGGTATTAGACACAATAATAATTAAGCTTACATAAAGCCAATCCAATGATTGTCATTGTTTCTCGACAGAACATCATATATCAGTTACGTGTTTTATTAAACTAAACTGTTTCAGATAGGACACTATTGCTACTATACACATTTTGACCATGATGGACATAAAAAACAAAGAAACAAGGTTATTGAAAGTCGCTAACTCAGAAAGGGATCTTGAAAAGTACAGATACAAGATAGCTTGCTTGAAATGAAAACACATTCCCAGAAACGTAAACAAACAAGATTAAGGTCCGAGTCTCAAGATAAATAAAAAATTAAGAATTCAGAACCCTGTACGTAGTGATAGTAAACATAATAAACTCAGGACTGGAGATGTTATTGGCATTATTTAGTCAAGCACCAAACATCTACAGATCTGTATGTATACCTTGTTTACTAACTTTTTTGCAGGTTTTGAAATTCTCAATATTTTATTTGTGTTCCAGATATTAAGCGATATTGTTTACTGTCTCTTGCGACTGCACTTTCACATTCAGCTAACCATCTCGTGTCTGTATTTTTTATGATTCCAGTTCTTCTTTCTAAATTAATAATTTTAATAGTCCTATAGTCACATGTTCCGATTAATCAGTGTCAAAGTAAAAAGTCTAATAAAATATTTTGAGTTACAATGCATGTAAAAGTTATTCAAGGCTTATTTTTCGACCAATATTATTGGTTTGTTTTTCTTTAATTTCGAGCAAAGCTACTCGAGGGCTATCTGTGCTCGCTGTCCCTAATTTAGCAATGTAAGACTAGAGGGAAGGCAGCTAGTCATCACCACCCACCGCCAACTCTTGGGCTACTCTTTTACCAACGAATAGTTGGATTGACTGTCACATTATAACACCCTCACAGCTGGGAGGGCGAGCATGTTTGGCGCGACGGGGATGCGAACCCGCAACCCTCAGATTACGAGTCACACGCTTTAACACGCTTGGCCATGCCAGGCCAAGCAATAGGTCTGAAGGCTTAAAACCGTAAAAAAATCAGGTTTCGATAATCACGGTGTGCACAGTACATGTAGCCCATTATGTAGCTCTGCGCTTAACAAACAAACATTATAATAATTTTCATTTCGTAAAACTGCACATTAAGTAACATAGCGTTTATCTTTTCTGAAGTTATGAAGTCTCTGAATAAAAAGTATACATTTTAAAAACTTGTTTGTTATTTATAAATAAGGTTTGTGTTATAAAGCTATACGTTTAATGGGTGTCACGTTGTACTTTAAGATTGAGTTTTAGTATAATGGTAAAGAGTGGTTTTAAAACGTATATAAAGTTAAGGTTGTTAAATGCTAAGTGTTTGTTCTAAAGCAACACATGAGAACATTTGTTTGCTTGTTTATTGAATTTCGAACAAATCTGCTTGAGGACCATCTGTGCTAAGTGTCCATAATTCTGAAGTGATAGACCTAAGAAAATGCAATTAGTTGTCTACCCACTGTCACCTTCTTTACAACGAATACTGAGATAGACCGAAACGTTATAACGTCCACATGACTGAAAGATAGGAATGTTGGGTGAAGGATTTCGTTTCTGCGATTCTTGTGAGTTGAGCACCCTAATCACAAGCTATTCATGCCAAAAAGTGATTCTAGTTAGTGTTATATGAATTATTACCTCAGTAATTCAATACACTATATAACAATCAAAACACCAAAAATGAGTACAATCTTGAATAAATTGTACTTTAAAATGCCTATGTGTTTAATTTGATGACAGCTTCTGTATTCCCCAGCGTTTTGTTTAATCTGAAAATAGCTCTTGTATTCTCGAATCTAATTTCTGTATTTAGCTCAACTATAACTTGTGTATTCTCCAGTATTTGTATTTAATCTGATGACAGCTGCTGCATTCTCGAATCTAATCTTTGTATTTAATACCATTGTAGCTTGTGCACTCTCCAGTATTTGTGTTTAATCTGAGAACAGTCTCTGCATTTTCTAATATTTGTGTTTAATCTGAGAACAGCCTGTGCATTCTCCAATCTTCGAGTTTGACCTAATGATAGCTTATGTATTCTCCAGTGTTTGTGTTTCGTTTGATGATAGCTTGCGTATTATATAATCTTTGTGCTTAATGTAGTGATAACTTATACAGTTTGAAATCCTTATGTATAACATAGTGATAACTAGTATGTATTTCACCTTATGTTTGACCTCATGGTAACTTGTATTGTTTTAATCTCCATTTCAAATCGCATATTGGTAGAGTACAAAAAAGATTTTCATTGATCGATACGAGCGTTAGAAACACGTGCCAAATAGTGCAGTATTTGTAACATGCGAACATGAGGTAGTATATTTTTATCTGCGAGTCTTGTTGAATAGCACAAGAATATAGGTTATGAAATCTGTTTTCATATTTGTTATAATGCATTATATAAGATGTAGGTTCGTATAGCCTCATTTTGTTTCGCATGTTTTAAAACAATTGCCTTCTGGTTCTTCAGAAGAACTAATATCAAGATACAACAAAATCAATATTTTCAGACAACACACTCGCGGACACATTGACCTTGTAAACTGAGAACACTGTCTCAAATAATATTTATACCTAAGACATGTATTTAAATTGAAACGAGTGAATATTTATTACTATTATCTTCCAAATATTTATTTTTCAAAACTAAAAAATCAACCCATTAATGAGTAGAGTTAATTAAAGATACTTCTCTCATGTTCTTACATAGGAAGATGAGAATACACTCTTTTATCACTTGTGCACCCTTGCCATTAGCAATGTTTTCTGCCGTAATTTCAGTACTATCAGCTTAGGATATTTATGTTCATCATAAATCCATACACTGAGCTCAAAAATTAAAAATAATTTACATAACATAAATATGATAACTGACACTGTTAATGAAAATAGAAGTTTACAAAATAGTTCAAATCTTGCCTGTCGAAACTAGTTATTTGCTTCATCTGTTGTCGTAAGGTTAAGACGAAGATAAGCATCATGAATCACCGCAGTTGTTCATGATGCTCAAAAATAGGCGCAAATAATACATTCAAACCTGGTCTTTCTTACTACATTCATCGTTGCACATTGCTTAAGGGTACTTTTTAAGTTATTTCTATATTTTGTACAAGTTAAGAAAATCGTAATTCTCGTGTATTAAACGGTGTCATTACCCCTTGAAGTTAGTTTTCTTAACAAACATTTTAACGTACAGGGTGAAACAGAAATTACCAGGCAGTGATAGATGAACATTAGATGATTGTAACATCTAGATATTCAGTGCTTTGTACACGATACAATCAGTGTCTTTAGGTAGCCAACTCCTATGTTATATATGAAGTGACAGACTAAAAAAAATTATACACATACTATTAAATGTAATAGTCATTCCATGGCAACTCACCCACAAACAAGAACTTTCCCAGTTCGTGTTATAGATTTTATTGAAAACAATTCAGACAAAAGCTTCATTTTGATTTATTAAACCATGCTGTACAGCTTTATGATTTTGCTTTTGTTTTGAATTTCGCGCAAAGCTGCACGAGGGCTATCTGCACTAGCCGTCCCTAATTTAGCAGTGTAAGAGTAGAGGGAAGGCAGCTAGTCATCACCAACCCACCGCCAACTCTTGGAATATTTTTTACCAACGAATAGTAGGATTGTCCGTCACATAATACTCCCCCATGGCTGAAAGAGCGAGCATGTTTGGTGTGACGGAAATCCGAACCCGTGACCCTCGGATTACGAATCGAGTGCCTTAACCACCTGGCCATGCGGGGTCAGAGGTGAGAAGAGGAAGGAGGAATATGACAACTGTACGAAATATTAAAAATATTTATTTTATGCATATGTTACTATATTATGACACAATGTGCCGTACTTGCATTGAATATATGAATACATATGGTTATTTATATGTATACGGCTTTACAACTTAAAAACTATAAAGCCTGCATTTATATAATTATTAGTAGATATGCATTGCATGTGCATTTATAAAATTCATGACGTCAGAAAATCCAGTCCACTCTCGTTCAGTAGCCCCTCCAATTCAGTGTTTACAGACTCTCCATATAGCTACAGCGTATAAATATACTAGCTGTATAAATTTTATAAACATGCACATAATATACGGTACGTTGATCATTATGTATTATAGTAATCATACATACAGTACCATTATCAAAGGCAACATTGTGACAATGGTATTAGACACAATAATAATTAAGCTTATATAAAGCCAATCCAATGATTGTCATTGTTTCTCGACAGAACATCATATATCAGTTACGTGTTTTATTAAACTAAACTGTTTCAGATAGGACACTATTGCTACTATACACATTTTTGACCATGATGGACATAAAAAAACAAAGAAACAAGGTTATTGAAAGTCGTTAACTCAGAAAGGGATCTTGAAAAGTACAGATACAAGATAGCTTGCTTGAAGTGAAAACACAGTCCCAGAAACGTAAACAAACAAGATTAAGGTCCGAGTCTCAAGATAAATAAAAAATTTAAGAATTCAGAACCCTGTACGTAGTGATAGTAAACATAATAAACTCAGGACTGGAGATGTTATTGGCATTATTTAGTCAAGCACCAAACATCTACAGATCTGTATGTATACCTTGTTTACTAACTTTTTTGCAGGTTTTGAAATTCTCAATATTTTATTTGTGTTCCAGATATTAAGCGATATTGTTTACTGTCTTTGCGACTGCACTTTCACATTCAGCTAACCATCTCGTGTCTGTATTTTTTATGATTCCAGTTCATCTTTCTAAATTAATAATTTTAATAGTCCTATAGTCACATGTTCCGATTAATCAGTGTAAAAGTAAAAAGTCTAATAAAATATTTTGAGTTACAATGCATATAAAAGTTATTCAAGGCTTATTTTTCGACCAATATTATTGGTTTGTTTTTCTTTAATTTCGATCAAAGCTACTCGAGGGCTATCTGTGCTAGCCGTCCGTAATTTAGCAGTGTAAGACTAGAGGGAAGGCAGCTAGTCATCACCACCCACCGCCAACTCTTGGGCTACTCTTTTACCAACGAATAGTGGGATTGACCGTCACATTATAACGCCCCCACAGCTGGGAGGGCGAGCATGTTTGGTGTGACGGGGATTCGATGACCCTCAGGTTATGAGTGAAGTGCCTTAACCATTTGGCCATGCCGGGGCCCTGTTATTGGAAAACAATGTTTGAGGAACTAAGATATTAAGTACAAAAGTTTTTTTCATAATAAAAGTATCTTTAATAAACTACACGTTTGAATAAAAAAACTGCTGTTTGTATTAAAAAAGACAACAAATAGAGTGTATCTCAACATGCTTAACTAACCTACAAAGATTTATAAAATGTAAAAGAAAGAATTGGAAGACGATTGTTTTTTGGTTTTCTTTAATTTCGAGCAAAGCTACTCGAGGGCTATCTGTGCTAGCTGTCCATAATTTAGCAGTGTAAGACTAGAGGGAAGGCAGCTAGTCATCACCACCCACCGCCAACTCTTGGGCTACTCTTTTACCAACGAATAGTGGGATTGACCGTCACATTATAACGCCCCCACGGCTGGGAGGGCGAACAAGTTTGGTTCGATCGGGATTAGAACCCGCGACACTCGGATTACGAGTCAAACGCCTTAACACGCTTGACCATGACGGGCCCCTGCAAGACAAAGATGTTTATGCCCATTAACTCAGTTTCAAGTCATTATTTACAAAACGTTATACAACCGACACTCACACAAGCGCTGTTATTGGTAGGGTCAGGTCGTTATTTCGAGAGTGAAGTATTCTATGTAACACCTCTTTTTCTCTCACAATGAACTTGCAGCTACACTTTAACGTAGACCATTATAAATATCAGCTATTTAATTTATATCTCTTTCCCTTTTGCAACATTTTAGATAACTCATTCTCGTGGGACCACTTTTCTTCTTATGACTCTCATGTTTCACTGTTATTGCCGGTAATTGGCCCAGTAATTAGCGTGTCAGATTGTGGATCTGAGAGTCCATGATTCGCGCCTTTTTAGTGGCAAAAAAAATCGCACTCCGTATAATGAGTCGAGGGTACATCATAAAAGTGTCATTCAAATCAAACTATTGGATTGGAGTAGCGCACGTGTTAACATTGGGCGGTGATGATTAATTAACTTCTATCTAAGTTGGCCACTTCCAAGTTAAGGAAGGTTAATGCAAATAGTCTCGAGCAGTTTTGTGCAAAATTCAATAAAGAACAGACTTACGCCTCATGTTTATTTATTCCGTCAACAAGCTGGAAACGTTGCATTCGTCATGTTCTACAACTTTCCTTTCCTACAAAGTTATCAAGCAAACACGCAAACGGTTATACGTGATGTTGTGTTAAAGGAGGTAACACGCTATTAACTAATGATAACAAGTATTATTAATATACATATTAATATTAACAATTTGTAGAAGCGGGAGTTAAAATGCTTCATGAGGTAAACATGCATCATCAATTACTGGACTTTGATAAGCAAATACAAACTAATTAAAAAAGAATAAAGAACATAAAGATTGATAAAAAATCTTTTGATACAGGTCTGTTAATTTTATAAGGGAGACAAAAACATCTAGAAAGATAAAGTATCACAATGAATTAATACAGATTTTAGGTGAAAAATAGGGTTGCCGCCATCTTTGTCTTGCCACTCGATATTTGCTGCAAAGAAAACATTCTTATTCAAAGCTACTGAATTATTTATGCTAGCTTCTTCAATTAGCTATTTTCAGACATAATGCTCTTTTTACCGATTTTTAAGAGTTCTGCACAGTAATATTTATGCATTTTGAGACTATTTTCGTGGAGACTTTTGACATGAAAAGCAGGAACATTAAGACATTATTTACCAGAAACTCGTTAAAAGTAAAATTACACACAGCTTAATGTCATGCTTTTGATTAATCTTCTGTCACATTAAAAAAGACATACATTTAAATATATTTACAGTTTATGTAGAATGTTCTTGAGTTTGTGTCCAATTGTTGGTGTGAAATATTTCTGTACTCTTTTTCTATTTTTGTTTTATTTACTTTTTCATATCAGGGATGATGGACTTAAACACATTTAAAAACTGAGAATTAATCTTCACACTTCTCTGGTTCTTAACTTACTGAGGAAGCCTCTAAATATTACATAAACATTTCCCGTTCTGTTTAATGTTTGTTTGTTTGTTTGTTTTAAATTTCGCGCAAAGCGACACGAGGGCTATCTGCGTTAGCCGTCCCTAATTTAGCAGTGTAAGACTAGAGGGAAGGCAGCTAGTCATCACCACTCCCCGCTAGCTCTTGGGCTACTCTTTTACCAACGAATAGTGGGATTGTCCGTCACATAAACACCCCCACGGCTGAAAGGGCGAGCATGTTTGGCGTGACGGGGATCCGAACCCGCGACCCTCGGATTACGAGTCTGGTGCCTTAACCACCTGGCCATGCGGGGTCAGAGGTGGAAGAGGAAGGAGGAATATGACAATTGTACGAAATATTAAAAATATTATAGTTCAACATAACCCGGTGGTTAATATGCTAGAATGTAGATCTGAGGTTCTGTTGTTTGTGACATGTTACTGTCGAAACAAAATTGAGTTCCAGACTTTGGGGTTGTGGGTGAGTTATAAGAGCGGCTGTCAATTCCCATTAATTCGTCTGACAAGAGATATTCAAGAGTTAACGGCAGCTAGTGCCGGTCGATAGTGCCAACTAGCTGTCTTCCTTTTGATCTGTCACTTCAAATTTAGGGATGACTAGCGAATCTCGCGTTGCTTTGTGCAAGATTTAACAAACAAACAAAAATTAACTGCTTTGTAAAAGTGTAAGAGTAAAGATGTTTTTGTTTGTTTATTTGTGAATAGCAAACTTCAGAATTTTATAAACATCAGTTTACCTCTACGACCTCGTAAAGCCTCGATAGTTGCATATTAGGCGATATCTTGTACAAGTTTCAGTCTAGAAAACCTGAAATCTGTGCTTTAAATTTTAGTACGTTAGTGTAATTAGTGTAAGATGCACAGGAATAATAGACATAAGAAAAACCTAATCTAAAATGAACATATATTACTGTTCAATGATAATTTAAAATTGTAATGAAAATGCGAAGTTAGAGTTCCTGTGAAAGTACGTGTTCAAGATACTGTTTATGAATGTGTTTAGTAAACTTCCATGTTAAAATCATGAATCAAATAAATGACCACTGTGAAATATTTTGTAAGTCGCTCAGGTGCAACACATAGGTAATAATGAAAGTTAAATTTAATGTTTTTGACAAGAAAATCAATACATCAAGTTGTTTCACATATCACATCTAGCCTAAGGAGTGCTGGTAGCAACAACACGACTAAGGAATACAAAACATTACTGCTCTTAGAAGTTCTATGTTCCCCTTAATAGCAATCATTTCCACATCTAGTGGTGAACATAACTCTACAGAGTCGTTTCTACGTACTATGTAAGAATTTATTGATGGGGCTTTGGGGAATGTTTTCCAATTCTCTCATCAAAGCACTGTTCGGTTGATTCAGTGTCGGTAGTTGAATCACATGTAATATTTTCTTTTCAAGAAAATCTTGATGTTGATTCCCCGAAAAAAATTACGATTCGTCTATTCTGACAACTGCCTGTTCAAAGTAGGAAGTGTCGAAACGACAAAAAAGCGAAACGCATAATATGTTTTTCTAAATAAAATCAGCTTCCATCACATCATCAGCAGAAGCTCGAAACATTATTTCAGAAGCTTTCCTCTTATAAATTACAGCATTCAAAATACAAACAGTTCCCAGTGATTTACAGATTGTATATCTTTCGTAGCGAAAGTTGTATTTATAGACAAGAGTGGGACCGACGAATATACAAAAGAGACCAAAATAACAAGAGATTAAAAAGGACAAATTTGTAAAGCAAATTGAACAAATACTAGATTTGAAAATTAAGAACAAATCTATAACTGTTACAGAAAAACTAAAACGGCTCTGATCTCCAACACACAATGAAAAATGTTAAACAAATCTCTCTTTTTTTATTTGCTACGGGATGTTATTGTTTTTTCCTTGGATTTTAAGGAGCTAAATCGCAACTCGCAAGTTAATAGTGAAGGGAAAATTTACTATTTTTTAAAGCAACAACAGACCAAACTGTATCATATTTGATATGTCAAATTCTTCCAATAGTACATTGTTAAATGTTCTGCCTGTTGGTGTATTTCATAGCAAACGAATCATCTCTGTTTATATTCATATATTGAACGATATAAATTTAGGACTCACGAACTATTGAAGTGGATATATATTTGGAGATACAAGGCTAATATTTATATTACACATATATAACATTGGCAAAAGTTTGGAACTCTACGCAATTTTTACCAGGGTAATAGAATAAAACATTACAAGTTGATCTCCGCATTTCTTGGCTTATAGCAAATACTAAGCTTTATTATTTCTCCAGGATTATACTTCCATTTAAGAATTTTTTACCCGTGATGTATTTAGAGAAATCTTTAACGTTAATTTTTACATGTTCAGCAACTCTTTTCTCATACATTTTTGTGATGTCTTATTTTCCTATTTTACCAACTTTATTGGTATTCTGTAATATTCTAAGTCTCCTAACACAGTAGTCAATTGAAAAATCTCGGATTTGTGATGTTTTTGTTTAATTATTTCTTTAAAATATTTGGGAGCCAACGTGTATTTTACTTGCAGCAATTCTTATTTTTCTGTAAGGAAAATGTTTACAATTGAGTAATTAAAAAGACAGAAACCTCAATAAACCTTATCAACACACATCTAGTAATGTCGTACCATAAACAACAGGCTAAGAAGAACAAAATGTAGTGCAATAAAACTTATCAACACACATCTAGTAATGTCGTAACATAAACAACAGGCTAAGAAGAATAAAACGTAGTGCAATAAAACTTATCAACACACATCCAGTAATATCGTAACATAAACAACAGGCTAAGAAGAACAAAACGTAGTGCAATAAAACTTATCAACATACATCCAGTAATGTCGTACCATAAATAACAGGCAAGGAAGAACAAAACGTAGTGCAATCATTAAAACATAAACGTGAAGGTGGGTTTTATTCTCCGTCACACCAAACATGCCGTGGGGGCGTTATAATGTTGGTAAAAGAGTAGCCCAGGAGTTGGCGGTGGATGGTGATAACTAGCTGCCTTCCATCTAGTCTTACGCGACTAAATTAGGGACGGCTAGCGCAGATAGATCTCGTATAGCCTTAAGCGAAATTCAAAAACAAACACAAATCCAGATACGTGCTTAACTAAAACATAAGCTAATAACGAGAGGCTAAACATTTTGCCCCGAGATTATAAAATATAGCGAAAAAAACTTGCTAGTTGCAAACACATGATTGGAATGAATAGAAGTAGAATTCGAACTGAGTGTTTATGTATTTATAACCTAACAATTTTTTTTCACTGAAATGAGACATTTTAGTACATATGATTATTCTATAGTGTTTCTTGGCACAAACCGTAAGTGGCAAAACTCAAATATTCTTAATAAAGTTGTTTAATGATGGTTCGTTTTTATTTTCACAGAGGCATACAAAGATTAGTCTGTCTCTCTAGAGCCCAAATGCAGCAATGAAACGAAAAATACACCGATCGCTACTAACAATATTTTAACAAGATATACATATAGAAACATTATGGCTGAGTTATAATATTTAGTGTGAACACAAGAGAACATAAAATTAATTGGGATAAGAGTTGTACTTCAATAATAATCTTTTGCACTAATTTACAGCACAAGGGTGCTTAAGGATTTATTCAATCGACGAGTGTAGTGAAATCATTAATAGAAACTCGTGTGATTTCAAAAATAAAACATAATTTAAAGGAATGTCGTATCTAATTCTACGTTGTTGTTTAAACATTCTAAATACTTTTTATAGTAGCAAATAGAAAAAATTATTACTCGAAAAGTTTGGTAAACAGACAATGTTTTAGATCACTGTTTCGTAATTAATTTTAAACTATGTAACCAAACATTGCTCATTGTATACTTATACAGTAAGACATAAATTAACTTAAATCCATATTGGTATCTATTTAATATTTGACTTTCATTAGCTACACGAGAGAAGTAAACTTCTCTACAAGTGAGTTTTTTCGTCATCACGGATTAATCGGAATATATTTGTTTTGTTTTGAACTTCTCGCAAAGCTACACGAATATTTGAGCTACCTGTCTATAATTTATCAGTAAAAGACTAGAGGGAAGGCAGCTAGCTAGTCATCGCCATTCATCGACATTTACTGGGCTATTCTTCGACCGAAGAATAGTGGGACGTATTATCACGTATAACGCCTCCACGGCTGAAAGGGCTAGCATATTTGTTAGCGCACGGATTCGAACTCGTGACGTAATCACCTGATCATGCTAACCGGAATAAGAGTGGTTGTATACTTTCGTTGAAAAAGAAATCTGACCAACATTATTCTAACTTATTTTCCTCGTATTTTTTTAAAAGATTTATTATGATGATTATTGTATATTTTGATGCCCCCCGCTAGTACAGCATTATGTCTCCGGATTTACAACGCTAAAATCAGGGGTTCGATTCCCATCGGTGGGCTGAGCAGATAGCCCGCTGTGGCTTTGCTATAAGAAACACACACACACACAGTATATTTTGAAATGTAACTTATAAGTTATTTACAGAATATTTCTGATAAGAAAAACAAGTTTAAAGACAAAGATTGAAATTATAAATTTTTAATTGGTTTTTAGTTTTGTTTTCTGTAGTTTATAAGCTGCACTAAATGGAGAGTAGATTAGAATTAGTTCGTTAAATAATGAAGTACTTGTTTGTATTTCAAGACTTATGTTAGTTTAATTCAGTTAAAGTTTCTTTCATGTTTGATTTCCACTCGAAAAGAACTCTAAAAGACTGGATCATTTACGGCCAGTTCACGACAAAACAAACAAATATCAGAACTATTCCCTTTGCTGAGCTATTTTAGCTTCTTTGTGGGGAAGAAACTAGTTTACCTATATTCTCCTCAATACAACATAAACTGTATTAAAATTTTGGAGACTGCTAGAATGGGTAATGAAGAAAACTTTATTAAGAAAGTACAAAGTTTCTAGAAGATTGTTATTATCAGTCACCTGATAGAGATATCCTGCACACTTTATATTCCAGAGTTTTTGGGTTACCTAGTGCAATTTGTATTCCACTGTTTTCGGTTTAACCCACTGTAATTTAAATTATATTATTTTCGAGATTTTTAGTGGAGTTTATATTCTACTGTTTTCTCTTTCATTCAGTACAGCTATAATCTACTGTTTTATGTAGTAACGTTTATATTTTACATTTCTCAACAAATCCAACGCACTTTATATTCTACTGTTTGGACTTTCATTCATTTCATTTATCTTATTCACACTCTACTGTTTTCGGAATTATACACCAAAATTTACATTTTTATTCTTATCGATGTTATCCAGACAATTTTATATTCAAATTTTATCTATATTATCAAGCACACTTTGAATTCTACTTCTATTGGTTTAATTAAGTGCAATTTGTATAAAGGTTTTTATCAGTATTATAAAAAAAAAAATATTTTCATCTTTAAAGAGTGCTGTCTAGTAACACTTAGACTACAGTTTTATTGGCATTATCCAAAGCTGTATTCTACTTTTATTAGTATTATCTATTGCTGTTTGTATTCTACTTTTATCAGTATAATCAACCGATATTTGTATTCTACTTTTATTAATATTATCTAATGCTGTTTGTATTCTACGTTTATCAGTATTATCTATTGCTGTTTGTATTCTACTTTTATGCGTATTATCTATTCCTGTTTGTATTCTACTTTTATATGCGTATTATCTATTCCTGTTTGTATTCTACTTTTATCAGAATTATCTATTGTTCTTTGTATTCTACGTTTATCAGTATTATCTATTGCTGTTTTATTCTACTTTTATGCGTATTATCTATTGCTGTTTGTATTCTACTTTTATGCGTATTATCTTTTGCTGTTTGTAATCTACGTTTATCAGTATTATCTATTGCTGTCTGTATTCTACTTTTATGCGTATTATCTATTGCTATTTGTATTTTTATCAGTATTATCTATTACTGTTTGTATTCTACTTTTATCAGTATTATCTATTACTGTTTGTATTCTACGTTTATCAGTATTATCTATTGCTATTTGTATTCTACTTTTATGCGTATTATCTATTGCTGTTTGTAATCTACGTTTATCAGTATTATCTATTGCTGTCTGTATTCTACTTTTATGCGTATTATCTATTGCTATTTGTATTTTTATCAGTATTATCTATTACTGTTTGTATTCTACTTTTATCAGTATTATCTATTACTGTTTGTATTCTACGTTTATCAGTATTATCTATTGCTGTTTGTATTCTTCTTCTGTGCGTATTATCTATTGCTTTTTGTATTCTTCTTCTATGCGTGTTATCTGTTGCTGTTTCTATTCTACTTTTATCCGTATTATCTATTGCTGTTTGTATTCTACGTTTATCAGTATTATCTATTGCTGTTTTATTCTAATTTTATGCGTATTATCTATTGCTGTTTGTATTCTACTTTTATGCGTATTATCTATTGCTGTTTGTATTCTACGTTTATCAGTATTATCTATTGCTGTTTGTATTCTACTTTTATGCGTATTATCTATTGCTGTTTGTATTCTACGTTTATCAGTATTATCTATTGCTGTTTTATTCTACTTTTATTAATATTCTCTAACGCTGTTTGTATTCTACGTTTATCAGTATTATCTATTGCTGTTTGTATTCTACGTTTGTCAGTATTATCTATTGCTGTTTGTATTCTACGTTTGTCAGTATTATCTATTCCTGTTTGTATTCAACTTTTATGCGTATTATCTATTGCTTTTTGTATTCTACTTTTATGCGTATTATTTATTGCTGTTTGTATTCTACTTTTATGCGTATTATCTATTGCTGTTTGTATTCTACTTTTATGCGTATTATCTATTGCTGTTTGTATTCTACTTTTATCAGCATTATCTATTGCTGTTTGTATTCTACATTTATCAGCATTATCTATTGCTGTTTGTATTCTACTTTTATCAGCATTATCTATTGCTGTTTGTATTCTACTTTTATCAGCATTATCTATTGCTGTTTGTATTCTACTTTTATATGCGAATTATCTACCGATATTTGTATTCTACTTTTATCATTATTATCTATTGCTGTTTTATTCTACTTTTATTAATATTATCTATTGGTGTTTGTATTCTACTTTTATATGCGTATTATCTATTCCTGTTTGTATTCTACTTTTATCAGAATTATCTATTGTTCTTTGTATTCTACGTTTATCAGTTTTATCTATTGCTGTTTTATTCTACTTTTATGCGTATTATCTATTGCTATTTGTATTCTACTTTTATGCGTATTATCTATTGCTGTTTGTAATCTACGTTTATCAGTATTATCTATTGCTGTTTGTATTCTACTTTTATACGTATTATCTATTGCTATTTGTATTTTTATCAGTATTATCTATTACTGTTTGTATTCTACTTTTATCAGTATTATCTATTACTGTTTGTATTCTACGTTTATCAGTATTATCTATTGCTGTTTGTATTCTTCTTCTATGCGTATTATCTATTGCTTTTTGTATTCTTCTTTTATGCGTATTATCTGTTGCTGTTTGTATTCTACTTTTATCAGCATTATCTATTGCTGTTTGTATTCTACGTTTATCAGTATTATCTATTACTGTTTGTATTCTACGTTTATCAGTATTATCTATTGCTGTTTTATTCTAATTTTATGCGTATTATCTATTGCTGTTTGTATTCTACGTTTATCAGTATTATCTATTGCTGTTTGTATTCTACGTTTATCAGTATTACATATTGCTGTTTGTATTTTTATCAGTATTATCTATTACTGTATGTGTTTTTATCAGTATTATCTATTACTGTTTGTATTCTACTTTTATCAGCATTATCTATAGCTGTTTGTATTCTACTTTTATCAGCATTATCTATTGCTGTTTGTATTCTACTTTTATGCGTATTATCTATTGCTGTTTGTATTCTACTTTTATCAGCATTATCTATTGCTGTTTGTATTCTACTTTAATGCGTATTATCTATTGCTGTTTGTATTCTACATTTATCAGTATTATCTATTGCTGTTTTATTCTACTTTTCTCAGTATTATCTACTGCTGTTTGTATTCTACTTTTATTAATATTATCTAATGCTGTTTGTATTCTACGTTTATCAGTATTATCTATTACTGTTTGTATTCTACTTTTATCAGTATTATCTATTGCTGTTTGTATTCTACGTTTATCAGTATTATCTATTGAGGTTTGTATTCTACTTTTATGCGTATTATCTATTGAGGTTTGTATTCTACTTTTATGTGTATTATCTATTGCTATTTGTATTCTACGTTTATCAGTATTATCTATTGCTGTTTGTATTTTTATCAGTATTATCTATTACTGTATGTGTTTTTATCAGTATTATCTATTACTGTTTGTATTCTACTTTTATCAGCATTATCTATAGCTGTTTGTATTCTACTTTTATCAGCATTATCTATTGCTGTTTGTATTCTACTTTTATGCGTATTATCTATTGCTGTTTGTATTCTACTTTTATCAGCATTATCTATTGCTGTTTGTATTCTACTTTAATGCGTATTATCTATTGCTGTTTGTATTCTACATTTATCAGTATTATCTATTGCTGTTTTATTCTACTTTTCTCAGTATTATCTACTGCTGTTTGTATTCTACTTTTATTAATATTATCTAATGCTGTTTGTATTCTACGTTTATCAGTATTATCTATTACTGTTTGTATTCTACTTTTATCAGTATTATCTATTGCTGTTTGTATTCTACGTTTATCAGTATTATCTATTGAGGTTTGTATTCTACTTTTATGCGTATTATCTATTGAGGTTTGTATTCTACTTTTATGTGTATTATCTATTGCTATTTGTATTCTACGTTTATCAGTATTATCTATTGCTGTTTGTATTTTTATCAGTATTATCTATTACTGTTTGTGTTTTTATCAGTATTATCTATTACTGTTTGTATTCTACTTTTATCAGCATTATCTATTGCTGTTTGTATTCTACTTTTATCAGCATTATCTATTGCTGTTTGTATTCTACTTTTATGCGTATTATCTATTATGCGTATTATTCTACGTTTATCAGTATTATCTATTGCTGTTTTATTCTACTTTTATGCGTATTATCTATTGCTGTTTGTATTCTACTTTTATGCGTATTATCTATTGCTGTTTGTATTCTACGTTTATCAGTATTATTTATTATGGTTTGTATTCTACTTTTATCTGTATTATCTATTACTGTTTGTATTCTACTTTTATCAGTATTATCTATTACTGTTTGTATTCTACTTTTATCAGTATTATCTATTACTGTTTGTATTCTACTTTTATCAGTATTATCTATTGCTGTTTGTATTCTACGTTAATCAGTATTATCTATTGCTGTTTGTGTTCTACTTTTATGCGTATTATCTATTGCTATTTGTATTTTTATCAGTATTATCTAGTACTGTTTATATTCTACGTTTATCAGTATTATCTATTGCTGTTTGTATTCTTCTATGCGTATTATCTATTGCTGTTTGTATTCTTCTTCTATGCGTATTATCTATTGCTGTTTGTATTCTACTTTTATCATTATTATCTATTGCTGTTTGTATTCTACTTTTATCATTATTATCTATTGCTGTTTTATTCTACTTTTATTAATATTATCTAATGCTGTTTGTATTCTACGTTTATCTGTATTATCTATTGCTGTTTGTATTCTACATTTATCAGTATTATCTATTACTGTTTGTATTCTACTTTTATCAGTATTATCTATTACTGTTTGTATTCTACTTTTATGCGTATTATCTATTGCTGTTTGTATTCTACTTTTATCAGCATTATCTATTGCTCTTTGTATTCTACTTCTATGCGTATTATCTATTGCTGTTTGTATTCTACATTTATGCGTATTATCTATTGCTGTTTGTATTCTACTTTTATCAGCATTATCTATTGCTGTTTGTATTCTACTTATATCAGTATTATCTATTTTTTGTATTCTACGTTTATTAGTATTATCTATTGGTGTTTGTATTCTACTTTTATGCGTATTATCTAATGCTGTTTGTATTCTACGTTGATCAGTATTATCTATTACTGTTTGTATTTTTATCAGAATTATCTATTACTGTTTGTATTCTACTTTTATCAGTATTATCTATTACTCTTTGTATTCTACTTTTATCAGTATTATCTATTACTCTTTGTATTCTACGTTTATCAGTATTATCTATTGCTGTTTGTATTCTTCTTCTATGCGTATTATCTATTGCTGTTTGTATTCTACTTTTATGCGTATTATCTATTGCTGTTTGTATTCTACTTTTATGCGTATTATCTATTGCTGTTTGTATTCTACTTTTATGCGTATAATCTATTGCTGTTTGTATTCTACTTTTATCAGAATTATCTATTGCTGTTTGTATTCTACTTTTATGCGTATTATCTATTGCTGTTTGTATTCTACTTTTATGCGTATTATCTATTGCTGTTTGTATTCTACATATATGCGTATTATCTATTGCTGTTTGTATTCTACATTTATGCGTATTATCTATTGCTGTTTGTATTCTACTCTTATCAGCATTATCTATTGCTGTTTGTATTCTACTTTTATCAGCATTATCTATTGCTATTTGTATTCTACTTTTATCACTAATATCTATTGCTCTGTGTATTCTACTTTTATCAGTATTATCTATTACTGTTTGTATTTTTATCAGTATTATCTATTACTGTTTGTATTCTACTTTTATCAGTATTATCTATTGCTGTTTGTATTCTACGTTTATCAGTATTATCTATTACTGTTTGTATTCTACTTTTATCAGTATTATCTATTGCTGTTTGTATTCTACTTTTATCAGTATTATCTATTGCTGTTTGTATTCTACTCTTATCAGCATTATCTATTGCTGTTTGTATTCTACTTTTATCAGCATTATCTATTGCTGTTTGTATTCTACTTTTATCAGTATTATCTATTACTCTTTGTATTTTTATCAGTATTATCTATTACTGTTTGTATTTTTATCAGTATTATCTATTACTGTTTGTATTCTACTTTTATCAGTATTATCTATTGCTGTTTGTATTCTACGTTTATCAGTATTATCTATTACTGTTTGTATTCTACTTTTATCAGTATTTTCTATTGCTGTTTGTATTCTACTTTTATCAGTATTATCTATTGCTTTTTGTATTCTACGTTTATCAGTATTATCTATTGATGTTTGTATTCTACGTTTATCAGTATTATCTATTGATGTTTGTATTCTTCTTCTATGCGTATTATCTATTGCTGTTTGTATTCTTCTTCTATGCGTATTATCTGTTGCTGTTTGTATTCTACTTTTATGCGTATTATCTATTGCTGTTTGTATTCTACGTTTATCAGTATTATCTATTGCTGTTTGTATTCCACTTTTATGCGTATTATCTATTGCTATTTGTATTCTACTTTTATCAGTATTATCTATTGCTGTTTGTATTCTACTTTTATCAGTATTATCTATTGCTGTTTGTATTCTACGTTAATCAGTATTATCTATTGCTGTTTGTATTTCACTTTTATGCGTATTATCTATTGCTATTTGTATTTTAATCAGTATTATCTATTACTGTTTGTATTCTACTTTTATCAGTATTATCTATTGCTGTTTGTATTCTTCTGCAATGCGTATTATCTGTTGCTGTTTGTATTCTTCTTCTATGCGTATTATGTGTTGCTGTTTGTATTCTACTTTTATGTGTATTATGTATTGCTGTTTGTATTCTACTTTTATGTGTATTATCTATTGCTGTTTGTATTCTACGTTTATCAGTATTATCTATTGCTCTTTGTATTTTTATCAGTATTATCTATTACTCTTTGTATTTTTATCAGTATTATCTATTACTGTTTGTATTCTACTTTTATCAGTATTATCTATTGCTGTTTGTATTCTACTTTTATGCGTATTAT
Source organism: Tachypleus tridentatus (assembly GCF_004210375.1). Taxonomy (NCBI): domain Eukaryota; kingdom Metazoa; phylum Arthropoda; class Merostomata; order Xiphosura; family Limulidae; genus Tachypleus; species Tachypleus tridentatus. Next base: position 105,977,473 of record NC_134836.1, on the reverse strand, counting down.
CTATTGCTGTTTGTTTTCTACGTTTATCAGTATTATCTATTGCTGTTTGTATTCGATTTTTATGCGTATTATCTATTGCTGTTTGAATTCTACTTTTATCAGTATTATCTATTGCACTTTTTCTTTTCTTCTCGGTGCTATTAGGTACAATGTATATTCTACTTTTATCGATATTACATAGGGTACCTGGTATTCTACTTTTATCTTTGTTGTATAGTATAGTGTATGTTATACTTTCTTGGTACTATCAAGTAAGATGTATATTTTACTTTTAAGGATTCTATCCAGTGAAATGTGTATTCAACCTTTAGAAGTACCATCCAGTATAGTCTATATTCCAATTTTGTAGGAATTATCCATTACAATTTATAATTTACCTTATTCTATGTTCCACAGTGCACTGTATATTCTTTCTTTTATTGGTATTATCCAAATCAATTAATATTCTTCTTTATCAGTATTATCTAGTGCAATTTGTATTATAATTTTATCGGTATTATTCAGTACAGTATTATGAGTATTAATGAGTGAAATCTGAACTAAATTTTAATGGATGCTATTTAGTATTCGTTATTATTCGACATTATTCAGTGAATTTTGTATTTAATTTCAATGGTGTTATGTAGTACAGATTATATTAATGCTTTTCAGTGCAATATATCTTCTATTCTTTAGATATTATCTAGTACAACTTGTATTATTCTCTTATAGTTGTTTTTCAGTATAGTTTATATTATACTTTTACCAGTATATTCTAGCTAAGCTTGTATTCAGCTTTTATGGATTCTGTATTGTACAATTTACGTTTTAATTTTATGGATATCATGTAGTATAGTTTGTATTTTATGTGGTGTTATGTAATGCAGTTTCTATTATCTTTTTATCTTTATTGTAAAGTGGTATTTTTATTTTACATTTGATCAGTATTGGCCAGTAAAATTTGTATTAAATGTTTTTGAGAGTTCTTGAGTAATTACATTCAGTTTGTGTGTTTTATGTCAAGCACAGGTTATATTTTGCGTTTACCAGTATTATCTAAAGCAGGTTATATTCTATTTTTACCAGTATTATCTAAAGCAGGTTATATTCTATTTTTACCAGTATTATCTAAAGCAGGTTATATTCTATTTTTACCAGTATTATCTAAAGCAGGTTATATTCTATTTTTTACCAGTATTATCTAAAGCAGGTTATATTCTATTTTTTACCAGTATTATCTAAAGCAGATTATATTCTATTTTACCAGTATTATCTAAAGCAGATTATATTCTATTTTTACCAGTATTATCTAAAGCAGGTTATATTCTATTTTTACCAGTATTATCTAAAGCAGGTTATATTCTATTTTTACCAGTATTATCTAAAGCAGATTATATTCTATTTTTACCAGTATTATCTAAAGCAGATTATATTCTATTTTTACCAGTATTATCTAAAGCAGGTTATATTCTATTTTTACCAGTATTATCTAAAGCAGATTATATTCTATTTTTACCAGTATTATCTAAAGCAGGTTATATTCTATTTTTACCAGTATTATCTAAAGCAGGTTATATTCTATTTTTACCAGTATTATCTAAAGCAGGTTATATTCTATTTTACCAGTATTATCTAAAGCAGGTTATATTCTATTTTACCAGTATTATCTAAAGCAGATTATATCTCTATTTTACCAGTATTATCTAAAGCAGGTTATATTCTATTTTTTACCAGTATTATCTAAAGCAGGTTATATTCTATTTTACCAGTATTATCTAAAGCAGGTTATATTCTATTTTTACCAGTATTATCTAAAGCAGATTATATTCTATTTTTACCAGTATTATCTAAAGCAGATTATATTCTATTTTTACCAGTATTATCTAAAGCAGATTATATTCTATTTTTTACCAGTATTATCTAAAGCAGGTTATATTCTATTTTTTACCAGTATTATCTAAAGCAGGTTATATTCTATTTTTACCAGTATTATCTAAAGCAGATTATATTCTATTTTTACCAGTATTATCTAAAGCAGATTATATTCTATTTTTACCAGTATTATCTAAAGCAGATTATATTCTATTTTTACCAGTATTATCTAAAGCAGATTATATTCTATTTTTACCAGTATTATCTAAAGCAGGTTATATTCTATTTTTTACCAGTATTATCTAAAGCAGATTATATTCTATTTTTACCAGTATTATCTAAAGCAGATTATATTCTATTTTTACCAGTATTATCTAAAGCAGATTATATTCTATTTTTACCAGTATTATCTAAAGCAGGTTATATTCTATTTTTACCAGTATTATCTAAAGCAGATTATATTCTATTTTTACCAGTATTATCTAAAGCAGATTATATTCTATTTTTACCAGTATTATCTAAAGCAGATTATATTCTATTTTTACCAGTATTATCTAAAGCAGGTTATATTCTATTTTTACCAGTATTATCTAAAGCAGGTTATATTCTATTTTTACCAGTATTATCTAAAGCAGGTTATATTCTATTTTTACTAGTATTATCTAAAGCAGGTTATATTCTATTTTTACCAGTATTATCTAGTGCAGTGTTGCTGTCGATATTCTGTGACTCAAGTTACGTTGTAATTCCTGTTGTATCCTTTCAGTTTTATAAGATCTTTATAATTTGATCACCTTGTCAGTTCGTTTTAGTATTCATCCTGACTGAATTATTTTCTTCTCTGCTTATCGCAGACTGTATTTTACTTGGTCGTCTAGTTTCATTTAGTGCATTCCAGATTCGTCATAATCTTCTTTTCTGTCTTAATTTGCCCATTGTATGCGATGTTCTTGTTCGTGATACGCTTTCGTAATTATAAATGAGCATTCTAAATTTGTTTAGCGTTTTTGAAATCATGTTTTACATCTCATCACTTGTTCTGTTCAACGTCGAACAAACCTCTTCTCAAGGTGGGCGCTACTGCCTTCCTATAGTCAGCAGCTGGAAATTAAGAACTGTTATTTTTAACTGAAGATCTTTAGTTTTGGAACTTTATTATATAAATATTTTCTATATGCTGATCTTTCAGATATTTCCTTTGGAGCTAATATATCATGCTGTTGTATGTAATTTTCCTTGCTAAAATCGTATTCCTTCAAAAGACCGAAGTAAAACAAACAGAACTATAGTATTTGTATTCTTTGGGAAATGTTTTCTGATTAGAACGAGTTACTGTATATAAGATAAAACTTTTACATGTTTTGCATACGCATTACATACAAAAAATTATCGCTATTTTCGCTATGATATTATTAAATATTAAATATCACACCTGTTTCATATATTTAATCTGATCATTCTTTGTCTGTTAACTAGAACATTTCTTTTTTACTAAACTAACTAACATTAAGTTATATGAAAAATCAAATTCACTTTTAAAAATATATCAATCGCATGATCTTATATGGTGTTTGTTGACGTGGATAAGTGTATTACACGTATATACCATAACGAACAGTCCTGTATAGAAACAAGCGTATGTTGCTCACGTTTACTATGGGTGGATGTTGAAGTGTAGAGGAGACTGACGCATTATATACTACAGCAGACTGTTCGTTACCCGTATTTGTTTAAATGGTTGTTGATATGAAGAACTTTATTACACTTATAGTATAGCAGAGTATGTCTTCTATGAAAGTATTCGTTATGTAAATTTATGATTAATGAAAAGTTATCTTAGGATATGAAAATATAATATATGTATATGTAAAAAAAAGGCTTATAAAACACAAAATGTGAAGCCTTAAATATTCACGTGCTTCCATATGAACTCAACAAACGTTTAAGCTAAATTTGGCGAAGTAGTCGTGAAAAATGCAAAATGTAAATCTGAATATTTGTTTGTATCTCTCCATGGATCCAATGAATCTCCATACCAAATTTGGTGAAAATCGACCCATAGGAGGTAGGATAGTGGTAAAATAAACGCCCATAAAAACTGCAAAAATTAAAACTTTTTATGGATCTAATGAACCTCCATATCAATTTTGGTGAAGAACCATCCGCACCTTATGAAGTAGTTACATGGACAAACAACAGAAAGTCTTGTTATTGTGAAGAAGCATATTATACACATATACTATAGCAGAGTGCGTGTTACTGGTATTTGTATCTGTGGTTGTTGATATGGAGGTGTTTATTACACTTATATATAACAGCACACTATTTCTAGTAAATAAGTGCGTATTATTTATATTGATATGGAGATGTTTATTACACTTATATATAACAGCACACTATTTCTAGTAAATAAGTGCGTATTATTTATATTTAATATGGGTGAATGTTATTATTTATCACACATATACACTACAGTAGGCTGTGTCTTCTACATAAGTAAATTACATTTATTATAGGTCGTTGTTGACGTGGAGAGGTGTATTATATACGTATGTTTAATAGCAGTTTCTTTGTTTTGTTTTAAGCACAAAGCTACACAATAAGTTATCTGTGTTCTGCCCACCACGAGTATCGAAACCAGGTTTGTAGCGGCGCGAGTCCGCAGACATACCGCTGTTCCAATGGGAAACATTTAATAGCACCCTGTTTCCTCTAGAAAAGTTTGTTACTCAAATCTTCTGTTGGTTGTTCTTGTGGAGAAGTGTATCGCACACGTATATACTGTATTGGACTGTACGTTAATCATATTTACTATACGTGGTTGTTGATATGGAGAAGTGCATTACACATATACTATATATGTTTTGTAAGTGTATTTTGTGTTATTGTGTAGAAGTGTATTATTCAAATATATATTGTAACAGATTATTCTCGGTAAAGAAATGGATATTACTTATGTCTACTGTGGATGATATCTGACGTGGAGAAATGTATTTCCCATATATATTCTAATACACTATGATACGTGTGTGTTACGCATGCTTATTGTAGTTGTTGATATGAATAGATGTTTTTCTCGTATATTGTGAGCTGTAGAGAAGTGTGTTACTCACGCTTCTGGTATAGTTGATGTGTAGAAGTGTGTCACTGATATATACTATACTAGACTATGTGATACTCATATTTGTATCGGTGGCTGTTGACGTTGAAACTATTACTATAGTTATATACTATAATACAGTATGTCTTGAAGACGAGTGTGCCTTACACATATTTAACATAGGGAGATACGTAAAAGTTTCTCGCATACATAGTATGGCAGACTGTGTGTTACACATATTTACTATAGCTTGTTGATGTGGAGATACGTATTACATCTATATACTTTAGTAGACTGTGTGTAGTAGACAACGTGTTACATTTACTGCAGGTTGTGGTTGTTGTGGAGAGGTTTCTTGTATATATTACAGCGTACTGGGTCTTGTAGAGAAGTCTGCTAATCACATTTAGTATAGATCCACGTTGTTGTGTAGAAGTATATTACTCATATATATTGTAAGAGTGTGTGTTTTGTAGAGAAATATGTTACGCATGTTTACTGTGGTTGATTGCTCATGTGAAGAGATGTCTTCCTCATATATTACAATACTTCATATCTTATAGAGATGTTTGTGTTACGCATATTTACTATAGCTTGTTGTTGATGTAGAAACCTGTGTTTTAATGTAGTCTTTGTGTTTTATAGAAATGCGTTACTTATATTTAGTATATTCGGGTGTTAACCTAAAGACTGTGTTTTGTAGATAAGGCTGTATTACTCGTGTGGTTGTTTATGTTCTTTCTTAGCAACATGTGTATTTGTGGTAATATGGATTGTGTAAAAAGCTGTCTCTTATGGTAATGTTTATTCACTTATTCTATATAAGGTTCTGTATTGTGGTAAAGTTTTTTTGACTACTTATGTATAATATTGTTTCTTGTGGAAATGTTTCTTTGAACCAAATTTTCTTTAAAGCTATATCTCGTGATGTTTCTCAGCTGTTTTTATTGTACAAGGTGTTTCGTGTTTTTTTTGCCACCAACATAACCCAAGGAAGTTCTAGTGAATTAATCTCATAGGAAACTTTCTTCACTTCAAATACTAAAGAGTGTTGTGATTTTCAGTAGTATTTGTCGGCCACATATATTGCAGAAGATCGTGTTTTGAAAGTTGTTGTAGCTGATTGTCTCTTGTTAAGAACTGTTTTGGTCACATATATTGTATAAGGTAGTTTCATGTTGGCTACAGATATTGCACAAAGCTGTGCCTCATGAATAATTTTGTTGTCCACATATGTTGCACAAGGTTATATCTGTTTGGAGTGGTTCTTGGAAATGTATGCCTTACGGAGTTGTTTATTAGTTACAGATTCCTTAGAAAATTCTTTTATATTGTGGGAATGTTTGACGGATAAAATTCTGTTCAAAGCAGTTTTACCTCACAGAAAGATTTGGTGATTACATGTCGAATACAAAGTGGTTTAATTTTAAGGAGTCATTTGTTGGGTATACTTACTCTGCATAAAGTAGTACTTGTCTTGCCATTTCTAATATTATCGTTCAGCAACACAAGGGATGTCTGAGCTACCGAATAGTCGGAATTGACTGCCACACTTGTGATGCACACATGTCCCCAAAGTGCTGAGTACTATTGCCAATCAAGCTCGGCTCCAAGGCCTTTTTCTCTTCTTATAGAAAAACGGAATCAACTGTCATTTTTGTAACAGCCATAGATGAGAGCACAAAACGTATTCTGTGACATTGTTTCGAATCCTAGGTTTTTCATTCCGCCATCATACATGATAATAACTTGGTCAAATCTTATCTATTGTTTTGGCTAGTAAGTAGAAATATATTGTTTGGAATTATCAAGGAAAACACATTTTTGTATAGATGTATTTATCAAGTGTTCATAAGCTAGAAAATAGTGCTACATAAAGTAGGTTATGAAATTTTTTTTTAGCGCAACAACACTTCGGACATTTTGTTAACATCCTTTCATGTCTGTCTGTTAATGTTTTGCTATCTTGTTTCATAACTGAGTTGCATTTTCCATTTGCAAGTTTTTTTGCACATATTTTGTGTTTCCCTTCTCCCCCGATATTGGATGCTATATAACCATAGAGTGCTAATATAGTAAAGGGATCTGTAGGTTGATCTAAACTTACAAGATTATATATGAAGACCAAGTATCAGCAGTTCCAGAGGTTTTGCGGGTTTCTGACAAGGTTTCTAGAGAACTGCCAGTGAATAACAAGGGTTTTCCGTGTACAAGTTGCCTAACACTTCAGAGTGTTTGACGTTGGCGCCAGACAGACACAGTAGATGTTATTTATCAAGAGAAAAGAAAACATTTATAGTATTTTCTCTGGAGGATATACCCTTAAACATACAAGACGATGGTCTGTGAAAGTGTTTTTTGAAATCATTTCCTCGTATTTTATGTCTTAATCTCACTTCTTTATCCCAGAAGAGATATAATAGTTAATTTCTTATACAAACCGCTAACAGAACTGTACAAAAACTGCAGAGAGAAAAGGCAAAATCAATAGACTATTTTTTGTACTTGTAGTGGATGTTATGATGCTAATGACGTGATCTCGGGGAATTATGTTAAAACAGAAATACATCATGATGTTGAGAATCTAATGCTATGATTAAGTTCAATACGTTTACACGTATGAACATATCTGCTGATATTCTAACAAGTAGTTTATCTCTTTCCTATCAGGCCTGATATGGCCAGATGGGTTAAGGCGTGCGACTTGTAATCTGAGGGTCGCGGGTTCGCATCCCCGTTGCGCCAAACATGCTCGCCCTTTCAGCTGTGGGGACGTTATAATGTGACGGTCAATTCCACTGTTCGTTGGTAAGAGTTGGCGGTGGGTGGTGATGACTAGCTGCCTCCTCTCTAGTCTTACACTGCTAAATTAGGGACGGCTAGCACAGATAGGGCTTGTGTAGCTTTGCCCGAAATTCAAAACAAAGCTCTTTCCTATTTCTTATTTTTATCTCCTAAACAAATAGGAACATGTATTTTTTTGTTTATATTTTTTATTAATTAAGCACAAAGCTGCACAATGGGGTATCAGTACTCTACCAATCACGGGTATCAAAACCCATTTTCTAGCGGTATGAATCCGCAGACATACCGCTATACCACAGGTGGGGATTATGTTATTTAAGTTCTACAAATATCAGAACATTATAAGGCATCAAAAATATACGCTCTGAAAATACAGCAGAATGATGCATTATTTTACAAAATGAGGAAACTACATTTAACGTTTTCTCACGAGCTAAAAAATAATCTAAAGACGTAAAATCTTCCATTGTAAAATGAAGTTGTAGTCTAGAAAGCTACATAACTCGATATCGTATTTATTATAATATGTTTGCAATAATTTCTTATAGTTCAGCAGTATTGGTAATATGGTATAAGCATGATAAACGTTACGTATACATGTACGATCCCTTAAGTTCAGTTTATAATAATTTGTGAAAGTCTTTTGATGTTTTTCATTGTAGCTTCTAAGGCTTTTGAGTCGATCAAGTATCACGCATCACAATCCAGTTGACCTAAGCTGTAGAAACGTTTCTATTGGTGATTTACAGTTTGTTTTTTGCTATTTGCTACTAGATCGATATCATTAAGCCAAACGTGCCTCACAGAGCCCCATTTGTTTCTGGGGCTTTAATAACCATAGCAAGTTTCAGTTAGTACAAAGAATTGCAGCTTGAAGTGAGCGAGGTTCATGTTCAAAGTGTTATTCTCTCTTTATAATTAGTTGTTTGTTCATTTAGAGTAGTTTAGAAACACGAATCTAATATATGAATAAACGACCTTATAACATCAGAGTTGTTTCTAGTTAATTAGAAACACAACATTTTGTTTTACATATTGAATGTTTAATTAAATAAAAACAACATTTTGATGCCCGTGGTGTACAGAGAGCCCTTTGCGTATTTTTTTGCTTAGTAATAAATAACTTCACGTACATACGTTTGCTCATTGAAACATTTTCATACAAAATACAGGCCCCCGCTAGTAGAGCGGTAAGCCTACGGATTTACAACGCTAAAATCAGGGTTCAATTCCCCTCGGTAGGCTGAGCAGATAGCCCTTTGTGGCTTTGCTATAAGAAAAACACATAAACACTCCTTCGGTGGGCTCAGCTGATAGCCCGATGTGCCTTTGCTGTAAAAAAAACACTCACACACAAAATACAGTAAAACGTTGTGAGATTTAGTTTGATTCAGTACTCAGCCTAAAGTTATTTAAAAGCATCATAAGCCTATGATTTATATTTTTATATTAAAGAGAAAGAAAATGTACATTATCAATATATTTAGTTTGGAAATATAAAAATGCCAAGACAAGTACTCTTACATGAAATATTTTGGTTTTATTTAACCTGATTTACTCTTCAAATGATTTAATTTATCCTAATTTAAGAACTAGAATAAATGATAATCATTATTTTCCAGAGAAAGTGATATTCTATAAATATCACTTAATATGAATATACACGTCAAATGTTTTCACTCGATAAAGCCTATAATTTTTTAATCTTATATATCATATTCAAATGGTATAAAGTTTACGTTTGGGTTTAATCTATTCAATGGAGGGTGAGTCGACTTTGAAAGGAGGTAGGGGAGGTGGTTTTCTGAAGCTAATTTCTTCCTACGTCACCTTACATGCGATTCGCTCTGCTTTGGTTGCACTCTCACTTTAGAGACGCTCCCTTGAGTTAGAGCGTGGGTATCAGTAAACAAAACTGTCAAGCATTCGATGATACTTACCATTCATTATGCTATTCACCACAAGCTGTGTTATCGAAGGAGAGAAAGTAACTGACTAGGCACCTATTAATGTATCTATGTATATGCCATATTAGACACTGGCGTGTGTACCATAGCTATTGTACTTAAATGTCAAAGCTTATGTTTAGTGGCGCATATATAACATTGACGACTTTCCTGGAGTTTCACTAGAGAGTATATAGAAAACAGAGACCCCTTCTGGATAGTTTTGTTATATTTCCATTCATACGAGTGGCTCCGATAGCTGTTTGATAACTACGCTAGAGATGTGATGTTTAATGTATTTTCGCCTTAATTTCAGCTCTAGCTTACATCCTTGACTTGCAAATGAAGTGCATATTGGAATATGTTTTGACTCTTCGTCGTGTGTTTTGATTTCTTAGTCCATATAAAAATGGGCTCTTAAATATTATATTTCAAGATGCTTATTCGATGTTATAATTTATTTTTTATAATATCAATACAACAGTGATCTACAACCAGTTAATTAACAACTAGCCTATAACATGTGTGCATATACTTTATTGAAGCTGTGAAACATTCCGTGATTGAAGTTACAATTATGTATGGACGACAAGTAACTATTGCCATCGGGTAGTCAAGTTTTAGTTCGCAAAAGCTTTTGCTATAAAACATATTTTTAGCCCGAAGCATTACCTCGGCTGTATGGTGCATGAGGTTTTCCAGATACTTTTGTATAATGGATTTCGAACCACCTACACATTAGTTTCGATATACAGTAAATAACAAAGAGCTGAATGAGTTACTAAATATAGGTTAATTTATATATATATATATATATGTCCAATTATTTGTTATTTAATATTAGTAATAGGAATGTTAGCTGGCCCGGCATGGCCAGGTGGTTAGGGTGCTAGATCCGCACTCTGAAGGTCGCTGGTTCGAATCCTCTTAACGCTAAACATGCTTGCCTCTTCAGCGGTGGGGGCATTATAACAAGACAGTCAATCTCACAATTTGTTGCTAAAAGAATAGCCCAATTAGGGAGCTTTGGATGGAATTCAAGAATAAATAAACTAATATTAATAATTTTTCAATTAAATTCTGGTATTCTTACTTGTATTAACTGTGAAACTTATTTTTAAAAAACATATTCACGTCTCCTTTAAAGGGTAATATAAAACCGTAATCCTCTAAAACTATAACAGCTGATGCTCTTGTTTTGAAGTAAAAGCACTATTTTATTAAAGGTAAAAAAGGTTTAGTGGTGCACGATTTAGTCTGATTTCTTAAAAATATCCGTAAATAAATCGTTTAGAACATTTGAATATCATTTTTTTTCTGGAGTTCCTAGCCTGTTTGATAAGCATTTCACGAAGCAAAGAAACCAGGTACTACACGGTATATCTAATTTTTTGCTAACAACTAACGACCCATTGATTAGAAAGGATAAGTAACATAACCTTCAAATGTTTTATTTTACACTTTGAAATATCAAGCAACATTATAATGTTAGAAAATAAGAAAAATCATGTCACGTACGGTAAATATCTGAAAAGAATCTCCAAACACCTAAGCATTATAAGATGTCGTCTGTCTACAGCACCATAAACCAGACATAACCAAACGATAATTCGGTCGCTGAAGTTGAGATCCCAGCATTGTTTATCATTTAATAGTCGGAATGCCGAATCTTACCTTCTGGTCCTTTTTCTCATGATATTCGTTATGATTGAAGTTCGGCTGCTCAACTAGCGGACGTAAAACGATCAGAAGCAAAACCTTCGTCGTAAAAGATACGAAGCCGTTCATCGCAATTGTTGATATTTTGAAAAATATAGAAAAATTTCTTTTATTGTTCCTCTGTAGCATGTCTCTCTCTCTCCTGTCTTTTACCTCTTTTCTCTCCTTCAATATTTTTTCTCTTAGACTCCTTTATACCACAGTAACAGAAACTTGCGCAGTTCAGTTCAAACTTGTGAACATAAATACTACTTTTGGTCTGAAAATAAATGTTTGGTAAGATAAGTGAACAATCAGGCACAACGTTTAATTTGTATGTTTGTCATAAATAATTTTGTGGCCTGAGGCAAAACGTGACTGACAATTTCAATAAGGTGTGAGACGTAACTGGTTGAGTTCTTCACTAATCGACTTTCCTAGCATATCAAAATATATCGATGCGTGCTGCTTTGATTGATCGGCACACAGAGACCAGTGGTGTGTGTGTGTGTGTTACAGCGACAACATTCCTTCAGGAAAAAGAATATATATATCTTTAGCGCTCTGTTCACATGGTAAAATTAAAAGACAATTTTCTGGGATAACTGAAACAGTTAATATATTTAACTATGTGAATGTATTTCTTCCATTTTTATCTGTTATCTCTCTCTGCATATGTAACGATGTATCTGAAAATTGTCATTTGCTTATGATTAAATGCCCATTTACTCACTTGTTATCAATAAATTATCAAAATAAATTATTCCTAGCACTAAATTTTCCACTTGTAAACAGTAAACCCTCTGGTGATTATTAACACTTAGTGCAGTTATGACAGTATTTATATAGTATTTGATTTTCACGAGACCTGTCAGCACGTGTTTGTTTTAAGTGGTTGTCATAGTAAACATTGTATAAGGTAAATAAAATAATCACGTGGTATTTATGTTGATAACATAAACGTACAGTTTTGAAGGCAGATAATATAATCACATCATTCATGTTAATGACATAAACGTACAGTGTTAAAGACAGATAACGTAACCATACGATCTTCATAACAATAGTATGGGCGTATAGTGTTAAAGACAGGTAATATAATCATATGGCATATACAACGATAAAAGAAACAGTCTTAAATACAGATAATATGATACAGAGGTGAAGTCGGAAATAGATGACACAGTACTGAGGGTGGATAATATTAATTTATGTAGATTAATAGAGTTTATGATATTTATTTAAATTCGTCTTTGTAGAAACAATGGTGAGCTAATTTAATCATGGAGAATAATCAAAAATTGAAAACAGTATGAAACTCGAGTTCAGCAAACAGATAATATTTTGTGTGTCCTTTTTTCGGGCATTGCTTCAATAATCGAAGTGATTTTTGGATTTTTTTTCAATTGTTTTTTATACAATATTATAAAGTTTCTTGGAAAGTAACTTTTGATTAGTCAAGTTTTTGATCTATCAGATCCCAGATTTACTCAACTGGGTTCTAAATCATGGCTCTTTGGGGACCACTGCATCATTTGAATGAATCCAGCAGCTTCTTTGTCAGCTAAGCAATTTCTGCATAGGTTGGATAAGTTTTTGGGGTCGTTATCTTCGTAGTAGTAGAATTCTTTACCAATAATATATAAACCATTGGATATAGCACACTGAATCAGTATTTGGTGGTACTTGCGTTGGTCCATTATTCCATCTATTTTGCAAGTATCTTAGGTTGTCTCAGCAGAAAACACCCTCAACCCATCATGCTTCATGGTTGTTACTTTGCAATGAGGTAAGTATTCTTCGCCTTTTTCCATCAGACATATAATCTACGCTTTGAACCAAATATTTCAAACTTGGACTCATCCGTCTATAACTCCCTTTTCTAATCACCAACAGTTCAGTTTTCGTACTGTTTATCAAATTTTAGTATGTTGACAATATTTGGAGGTCGAAGTAAAGGTTCTTTAACTGCTACATGACAAAATATTTTATCATTGTTGAGTCTTCTTGGTACTGTGTGGACAGTGTTCTGTCGTTTATCTCATGTTTGAAATCAGTGGAGGTTTTCCTACTGTCTATATAAAAAAGATACTTAAGATCAGTATGAGTTTAGATGATCTGCTTCTTAGTTTCCTATTTTCATATTTACTTCCTTTTGTCTAACAATCTACAATGTACTTGACAGTGTTTGGTGACAATTTTAGTTTACAACAATTTGTCGTGGAGTCCAACCAGTATCACGTGAAGCTTTTATGTGAACTCTCTGCCCTACTGACAAGTCCCTACGTTTTGGGGCCGTAGCATGACAATAAACGTTAAATACAGTGCTAAACATTGTTTATATCAAGATTTATTTGTAGAGTGTTATTAAATCGACGTCTTCTAATATATACCGCTACCACATGGTAGCTTCTTGTTAGTTTCTTTTTATATAGTTAAGACACTAAATGGGACACCATGACAGTTATTTCAGAGTCTACGTTTGGTCAGTATGTTCATTCAAGCATTCATTCATGGCACGCCCTTGGTACATGGAAATTATAAAGAATAAGTATTCTGCTCATTAAGTTGTCGACAAGAATCGGTGAAGAATTATCATAGTGGTGAAACTTACATTTTGTATAAAAGATACTCTTTTACACAGTACTGTATATCTGTTCTTACTCAGTTTTATATGTACATATTTTCTATGTCGGTATCATATACATACATTATTTTATTGTACCAGGTCGAATATATTGATTTAATATGAATTGAATATTCCCCTTTGACACCTTTTATAAATATAACTGTCAAAAGCAGCAACTTCGGTAGCAATATTTTTATGAAGTCAGTAATATGAAAATAATACTGTGAAATCCGACGGAACAAATCCCTGCGACGAAGCTGATTGCTCTGTTGTACTGGATGAATCCAATGCATCGCAATCCAAACATTTTTACCAACAATGCATTCAATCTCCTTTGCTTAAAAACAAACGAAATGCAGTTTTCCTTATAGAAATAATACACGGAATGACAGAATACTGTTGCAAACAGCCCACCAGAGAATCACTAGACACTCTGACTTGGTTGATTGAAACTTTTGTATTTATTCGTCAATAGTCTTACAGTTGAATTGTTTCAGTAGGCATCTGCTAATACATATATAATTATTAATATCATTATTATTTTTATTTATCTATGGCTAGACATAATCTAACGTTTGTAATAATAACATAACGCATATGTCTTATGTACAGGTATTAACAATGTATTTTGAAGACGGCTGGTATTGATATCTAAGCTATTTAATGCTCTTTGTTTAATGTTATGCATTGAGCAGACACATAGTTCCCAATTACTATATAATTCTACGATTTTAAATAATTAAATTTAGATTTATATCTAAAACACATCGTAACGTGTCCTCGTGCTGTTTGATTTTGATTTTTACACCTAGTTTCAGTTATAGATTTATCTATATGTAGGCTAGCTATACGTGGTGTTATACACCGGATGTAGGAGTGAAAATGGGAATATTCAAAGAGCAAAAATGCAGCAGTAAATGAACTTAAATAATTGGAAAGATGAATGTTTTTCGACATCCAAAAAATATTAGTTTTGCGTCCTACGATGTATAATACAATTTGAGCTTACTTTCAGTAGTTAATAATACATAGTAAATATGAAGAATAAGTAACACAATATTAGGAACTGCCAAGCGTGTTAAGGTTGCGGGTTCGAATCCCAGTCGCACCAAACATGCTCGCCCTTTCAACCGTTGGGGCGTTATAATGTGACGGTTAATCCCATTATTCGTTGGTAAAAGAGTAGCCCAAGAGTTGGCGGTGGGTGGTGATGACTAACTGCCTTCCCTTTAGTCTTACACTGCTAAATTAGGAACGGCTAGTGCAGATAGCCCTCGAGTAGCTTTGCGCGAAATTCAAAACATATTACTGTGACAAGAAAAAACCGTGTTTCCATTTTCTACTATCAGCAAATAGATTAACGAAACAAAAATATAATAGATCAGAGATCAAAATGAGCCACTTGCTACAAAATCCAAACTGAGTGAAAAAGAAGAGAACATGTTATAACAGGTTGTTCAAGAAATAAATTAATAGAAAAGAAATAACATATCCTTAGCTATAACCATGCATTAGTAGAATAGTAAACTAAAGGATAAAAATAACACTATGTCACAAATGACTAACATTGAAATAAAAAAAAAACATGAATCCCAATGCTAACAATAATAATATTCCATCTTAAACTATTTCATAATGGAGTGGATAAAATTAATGTAAAATAATGAACATACTAAAAGCTACAATAAACTGCTAAACGAATAAAAAGATGAGCGGGAACGTATTTTCAAGTACAATAATTAGTAGTAAAATAGAGGAAATAGAAAGAAAAAAAAACACTTTATCATAAAAGTGTAAAATACAGAATACCGTGTGTTTTAGTTAAATTAACGACAAACTCGCACTTTGGGGACACAATATTAAAGAAAAGACTAGGAAACTAGATTCTACACTTTATATATCCATTCTTTGTTCAATATTTTTCTGAGAGGAACTTTACCTTCATAGTTAAGGTTATACTTGACTGTGAAATTCGTTTAAGGACACTCGTGGTTAGGAAACACTTCCACTTGGAGTGAGTTTCAGAGATGTTCATGTTCATTTCCCTTTTAACTATACAAGTTTCAGAGATGTTGGTGTACAGTTCCCTTTTAACGATACAAGTTTCAGAGATGTTGGTGTACAGTTCCCTTTTAACGATACAAGTTTCAGAGATGTTGCTGTTCTGTTCACTTTTAACGATACAAGTTTCAGAGATGTTGGTGTACAGTTCCCTTTTAACGATACAAGTTTCAGAGATGTTGCTGTTCTGTTCACTTTTAATGATACAAGTTTTAGAGATGTTGGAGCTCAGTTCGCTTTTCACGATCAAGTTTCAACGATTCATCGTTTAAATAATCCTTGAGTGTATGTACCATTTTGGCTGTTTTAAAGTTCATGAGTCGTTAAATTTCTTGTAAGGGGAAATATTCCATTTTTTCCGTTTTTTAATATTTTTCGTGTGTTCTGTTAATTTTGCTTTTAAACGTCTTCATATTTCAGACCTAAAATTTCGTATAATTGACATCGTTTGGTCTTATTCTATGATTTATTTGAAATAAAGTTACCTTCTATAGTAATGGGTAGTGAGAAAAACTATTTTATTTTAAGATATCCTCTTCAATAAGCAGATTAGTAGCTTATTTTATTTTGAATTTGTGTTATTTAAAAAAATGAACAATTTCCGTTAGTTGAATTGAATATTGTAAGTCCTCTAATAACTAATGTGATGTTTAGAATTTCTTGATTTAATTTCGAAAGATGGCATGTAATGTAACAGATGTTTTAACCTTGTTGTTGTGACCTGAGAAAAAGAAGTACATTACCGAGAAGAAGTTATGTTGATTTTTGATGGACAGACACTACAGGTTATAAGTGCATCCAAAAAAAGACAAACCGTGTTGTTCGTTTTTCATTCAACTTTGAATTTCATAATGTTATGAAATATAAATTATTTTTCAAAGATTTTAAAAGATATCTTTGTCATTTGGCCTAAGAAAGAAAAGATCATTTATTTAACTTATCTATGGAGACTTCATATTGTTTACGTTTGCTGATGAAAAGAATTCACTTTCAAAATACTTCATAAAGATACGTAATATTGGATATAATTAACTTGTCTTTGTTATTTCGTACTTTTTGTTTGACGTATTGTCATAAAAAACTGAAAACGTTTTTATTCTACAGATTTTAATAAGCGAGACGAGAGAATTTATCGGAATCTTAAATGTTATGTTTATTTCAAGAAATTTTCATTTGAGATATTCTATTGTTTCTTGAAGGAGCACATTAGTAAATAATGTGTAAAAGTCTAAACTGACCAATTTGCCACCAGTTTCTTAAAATTTTGTATTTTGATAATGCTGTTTTCGCTGAAACAGCAACTGAATGTTCCAATAACCATTTGGATATTTAATATGTTAAAAATCCCACTTTGGAAATGACAGGCTAAAGAGGGAAAAATATTCTTACGTATTTTCAGTAGAGCATACAAGTATGGTGGCAAAGAGTTGATGCATTTATGGGTCTTGAAGATTCAGATAATCTGCAAGAATAGCATCGAGAGTTGGATTTTAGTTCTTCTGGTCTTGTAGAACGTTATTCAAATTTTCCCATAATTTGATTTTGTTCCATATGTTTAGGTTTTTTGTTACCCATATACACAGAACTGTATATTCAACAGACAAAATAAGTGTTACATAAATAATCTCCTTTCAACTACATTAAGATGAAACTGAAACAGAAAACGCGAATTAAAAAGGAAGAACGTGCTGACAGATACAACCAGTTGTTACAGGTCTATATAAAATTGTTGGCAAAGAAATAGAATATTACCAACAGCTAAAGGCAAAGCCGAGCTAAGCTTGGAGTACCTCACCTTTTACAATTAATTGTTAGTGAAACTGAAAAAATAAAAGAAATAACTCACTAATAATTATAAGTATTTTCTCAAACAAAAAACAAGTTAATTCCAAAAGATATTAAACACTATCAACTGTAACCAGTTGCTGACAGGCAGAGAAATAAATGGAAAAGCGCATACCAGGTTAAAAGTAGTTGATCATAAGCTACCATTACAATTGGTCAGTTGCCTGTGAATTGAAAAATAATGAATGGAAAACAAAGAGTACACTTTCAACAAACGTAGAAAAAAACATAAGTGAAAAAAGGACGAACACATTAAAACAGCTTGCAGTAAGTGAGGCCAAATAAGTTGAAAGAAGAAATACAGTTCCAAACCAGCTGCTGGCGGTAGGGATATTTAAGTTAAAAAAAAGGTGAAACGAGTTTTTAGAGGAAAAATAAAATAAATGAAAAAACAGTTTTAACCAGTTGCTGTGAAATATAAGAGCTGAGAGAGAAACTCTTTTAATATCACGTCTGTTTGAAAATGGTAAAATAACGAAAAATATGCTCGTAGAGTGAACCAAGTTAATGGTAACAAAACATTATATAAACCACAACTGGTTTTAGAAGGATAGTCAAAATATTAAATAAATTATAGAGCACACCACCGTCTATAGACAGAGTTCCTAAACAGTTCAGCTCCAGTTACGACCAATTTGCAAATACAAATAATAAAATAAGTAAAAAAGAAATAACACGGTTCAACATATAAACAATTGTTAGCTGAACAAACAATACAAGTAAAAGGAAAAATCATTTATCAGCTAAAACCAGTTAATTGTAGAATAGATAAAATTAATAAAGAAATTGAATAGTTTTGATTAATTATTCATGGAATATGGAATAACTAAAATATAATTAGATTTGTTTGTTTGCAATTAATTAAGCACAAAGCTACACCATAGACTATTTGTGCTCTGTCTACTACGGGAATCGAAATCCAGTTTCTAACGTTGTAAGTCCACAGGCATGTCGCCGTATCACTTGATGGCAAAGAATTAGAATAGAATTGTTCCATTTACAAACAACTGCCAGAGAAATATGCAATAGAAATAGAATAGAAAAAAAATAGATCAAAAGGAAAGTAATTCTAGCTGTGCCACTGGAGGAAAAATTTTGTATAACGAGAGTCATAAGAATACATAACTCCAAATACAACTTTTAAAATGTGTTTTTGACTTCATTGGGATTGAGCTGTTTATTAGTTCAAGATGCAAAATAGGTTCAAAACACACACTCACTTTTACAATAAGTCTCTGGTGGAATATATAAAACACATAAAAAAATATAACCATCGGCTATAAACATGCGTTTTTTGTAAATAAAGCCCCCCGCTAGTACAGCGGTAAGTCTAAGGATTTACAACGCTAAAATCAGGGGTTCGATTCCCCTCGGTGGGTTAAGCAGATAGCCCGATGTGGCTTTGCTATAAGAAAACACAAACACAATTGTAAATAAAAAAAAGGCTAAACAAAAGCAGGCAATCCGAGCTCCAACCAACTGCGAGTGAAACAAAAAAATAAAATAAACATGAACAGTTATAACCAGTTTTGTTTGTTGGTATTCACAAAGCTACACCAACAGGTGTTTGTGCTCTGCCCTTCACGGGTATCGAAACCCGGTTTATATTTTTTATAAGTTTGCAAACATACCGGTGTGCCTCTGGGAAACATATTTTGTATAATTAGAGTCATAAGAATACATAACTCCAAATACGAGTGTAGCTTTGAGAGTAAGTTTATTGACTTCATTAGGCTTGTTTTTGTTTTGAATTTCACGCAAAGCTACACAGGGGCTATCTGCGCTAGCCATCCCTAATTTAGCAGTGTAAAACTACAGGGAAGGCAGCTAGTTATCACCACACACAGCCAACTCTTTGGCTACCCTTTTACCAACGAATAGTGGAATTGACCGTAACATTATAACATGATATCTTAAAAAAGTTTTGTCCAAGGGGCGCTAAGTATCATCTGAGGCTCATTGGTACAACTTGTTTTATTTGTAAATCTTTTTAACATGGGACAAAAAGTTTAATCATTGTTACAGAAGGTGTGCAATATGTTTACATTGTTCTCAATCAACGTACGACAACTATTCCTATATAATGTAACTACAGGAATCGCCAGTTCTGGACAGTGCGCATTGATCATTGCAAGGTTATTTACAAGGACAAACTTGTTATTCAAATCACAAATATTGCGTTGTTGAAACGGAGAGAAAGAAAAGAAATAAAAGCAGTGCTAGTTTTTGGAAAAACTAGAAAAACAACTTAATTATACGTCATGATGTGGTTTTTGTAACAACTGAAACCAGGTCCAAACTTTTCTCTTTGAAACTCTCGAAAATAATTACTTGATAAAAACTAATGTGTTTGGTGTAATTATTTGTAATCATTGTATATACGTTGTTTAGAACTATCGAGATAGTGTTGAAAAACTGCATTTAGTTTCTTTCTAATCAAGATTGCTAACACAAAGTGCAACATTTATTCTTACACCAGCTGTTACTGTAAAACACCAAAATAATTAAAAAATAAATCGTATTTTAGAGCTACTATCATTTGACAGAAGAACGGACGAAGAAAAGGAAAACGAAGATAAAAATTTAGAACCAAACAAGAGACAAAGTAAACAGAAAAGAATCACAATATCACGTACAACGAGTTATTCACTGGAAAACAACACCCTCCAAGATACAATCATTTGTTGTGAGAGAGACAAAATAACAAGTTACAGAAAACATTTTCTCAGTTTCAGCCTATTGTTACTAGAAGAGACAAAATGTATTAAATAAAATAAGAAATTTCTGCGCTCTACATTGAATTGCTCGAACAATACTCGAAATAAAAGAAAAATATCATGGTATAATGTACAACCAGCTTACTCTGCAATAGGTAAAATAAACGGAAAGGAGAACACTCCGAGTTGAAACTAGTTACTCGTGGTATAGACAATAAGAACTAATATTTGTAATTAGTTTCTCTCAGATTTGATGATAAAGGAAAAAGTAAAATTGAGTTCTCATAGCTTCTACTGATTTTTGTAGAATTATACTAAGTAGAAAAGCAAGATGACCCTCTAATAAAAAACAGTTTCTCACGTAATAGACAAAAGAAATGAAAAAATAAACTGTGATTAATTGCAGCGGCTAGTAGCTCTTTGGAAAAGATAAATGTAATAGAAAACAAAAGACACCTTCTGACTGCACCTAGTGGAATAGCAAATGAATAGGAAAACACACCCCGCAAAGAATGTGTTAGCGTATTCGATGGAATAACAAATAAAGCACTGTCCGTTTTGTGGCCAAATTCATCTAAAATAGTCAGAGTTAATGGAGAAAATAACACGATCCTAGCTACAACTAGTTGTAAGTAGGATAGTCAAAATTAAGGAAAAGAAAGAACATACACCAAGGTATAACCAGCTGTTAAAGAAATATTCAAATTAACTAGGGAACGAATTTTTAGTTTTCAATCTGTAACTAATCTAAGAGAGAAAATAAAAGTTACAATTAACTGCTCATGAAATAAAATAATTGAAAAATCAATAATATTCTCCCACTGATAATCAGATACTAGAAGAATAAATAAATAACGACTGAAAATAAATCTTACAACAAGAAATAAAATTATTTAGTTGTTAAATTGGGCAAAATAAATGGGAAACAAATACATTATTCCGGCTGTAAGATGTGAGTTGAATTGAAAAGACGTAATAATCTAGGAGCTACAATTATCTTCTGAAATAATACATATATGAATTAAATTATTAGCATTACCAATTACAAACAATTTGCAAAGGAATATTTTCAAAATATTCCGGGCATATAGACCGGCATGTATAACGGGGCAAATATACCCTAACCTTACATTTCGTAGCACAGTGAAATAAATAGATTTTGCAAAATCAAGCTTGGCTCATTCGCAGTCAAAGATAGTCGCACAATGGCTTTTGTGTAATACTGCTTAGCTACAAAAGTGTAACCTAATATTGTCGTTAGTCTGTGTTCTCAAAGTATAAAGTGAAATCCGTTTCTTTGTGTAGAATTAAACACAACGCTGAACAATAGGATATCTGTGCTCTGCCCACCACGAGTATCGAAACCCGGTTTCTAGCGGTGTGAATCCGGAGACATACATTTGTGCCAGTAGGGAGCGAAAACGAAATGCATAAATAACAAGACTACAAAAATATTTGTTGGGTTAAATTATCTGTTAATTAAAGAAGGTTATTTTTTATTACGTACGTTGGTTATATAACAGGAAATGAATTTAATTTATAAATGGTTTGAATTTCGCGTAAAACTACACGAACTATCTGCGGGCGCTAGCCGTCCTTAATTTAGCAGTGTAAGACTAGAGGGAAAGCAGTTAGTCATCACCACCCACCGCCAACTCTTGGGCTACTCTTTTTACCAACAAATAGCGGTATTGACTATTACATATAATGCCCCCCATGGGTGAAAGAGCGAGCATGTTTGGTGGGACGGGGATTCGAACCCGCGACGCTCAGATTGCGAGTCAAATGTCCTAAACACATGGTTAGGATTTAATTTTAAAAGTGAATTGATATTTTTGCTTTCATGATACATTTTATGCACTTGGTTCCAGGCTCGGTGATACCTTATTATACCAACACTCGCTACCCTTACAACGTTTTACGGTATATTACCTCCCTCGTCAATAAAATCGTAACGGGCAGAGAGTAATCGAATTGTTCTATTTGAATAAATGCATATTTCAGAAATCAAGTGTAACGTGACACTCGCTTTCATTTGTATAGGTTAGATGTAAAAAAATGAAAAAATAAACAGTTGCATCCAACCTCTTAGTAGCTGAAAGTATAACAAGTCACCTAAAGGTACAAAAAATTATTCACTCTCACAACAATGTGATAGCAGTATGAGAGGGAAGGAGAGACCAACATAACAGCTGTACACTGCTAGTAAAACATACAACGTAAATCTGAAAGAAAAAAACTTTTCCATCTACAATTTCTGGTATTATTGGTAAAGTGTTTTAAAAGAAAATAAAAGACATTGTTCTTCAGAAAAGATAAAACTTGTATAAAAAAAATGACTCAGTCTTAACTATTACTAGTTGCTAATGAAATAAACAAAATATGTGGAAAAGAAATAACTTTCTTCCATCTGCAAAAAGTTGCTTATTTGGTATAGAAAAAATAAACAGAAAAAAAGAAATGACCTCCCTGTAATAACTCGTTGACGGTTATCCTCCAAATTACATTCAGATTCTGAGGGAACAGCTGAATTCAATGGAGAACATTGTAACAAATACATCCATTCGTAGTCAGAGAAAGTGTATGGAATACATAATTTTAGTTGATGAAGGAAAACCAACAAAGAAGGTAAAGAAATAATGTTCTGTAGTCTACAACACTTGCTCGAGGTTATATTGTTAACAAAAATCAGCTGTCAGAAAAACAGATAAACTGCACTAAATTAAACGTATTATCTTAACTGCAATCAATGGTTATGTTATAAAAAAAGAGAATATTCAAAGACGCTACAAATTATTAGCGGAATAACTTAAGTAAACAGAAAAGAGACAAGTAATACACCTTGTTTCCGTGAAAAACAAATAATGAAGATGAAACAAATCCAAGTTTCTGAAAGTTAGTAATCAACAGACAAAAGAAATGAACGAATAACTAAATACACAGGCGTCAATGACAAATTAGTGTACAGGGTGGCCCGTAAGTCCCTACCCATTCATTTTTATTTTTTTTTTTTTGTATCCAGTGTATCTGTGTGCTGTCCCTCATTCTCGCTGGATAATAATATGCGACGCCATGTTTTGTGTGACATTTTCAAGTGTAAATGGGCTTAAATCGGCCATATTTCTCTGACAAAAAAAGAAAAGAAATTACACTACATGCGTAATTGAATATAACATAATAACATATGGATGTGTAGGGACTTATGGGCCACCCTGTAGAAATAGACGAAACAAATGAGGAAAAATAATCGTATTTCTAATCACGTTCTTATGCAATGGTTAAAACATGCTACAAGATACAATGAGTTCCTAAAGCAACAGTTAAATTGAATTAAAAATACACTAATAGCTACAACCAATCACTGAAGAATTGAAAACATAAATGGAAAATAAAAATAACAGTATCCGCTTTGAAATTAGCGGTAACTGAAATGAGGACATCCATGGAAAAAAGAAAAATATATTTTTTTTCCGAAGCGACGTTCATTTGAAATGGTATCGCCATGAGAAATGTGACAAAAATAACTGTTCTCATATATTATAACAATGTAGAAAAGGGATAAAAAATAAATGAAAAAACAGAACAAGCTACAAGAAACAACCAGCTCTGCTCATTCAATACTCAAAATAATTGCAGATGGAAAACACTATAGCAGGAAATAAAAAAAAACCGTTAAATCAAGTGAAAAGTACATTATCAAATGTAACTATTCGAAGTTCAATAGACAAAATAAATGGAAAAGAAAGCCAATATTTGTTGCAATCAAATGAAATGAAAACTTTAAATTTAAAACTGAAATATATTTCCGGCACAACCAGTTGCTTCTGAGTTAAGCACATTATATTGGGAATAAAGAGTAGAATGGCAAAATGAACTAGAAAGAAGAACATTCTCAAGTGAATGTAATACGTCTTTTTTATCCACCTTATTTGATAATATATTTAGAATACAATATACTGCAAGAGATATTGGTATTCAGTACTGGAGAAGTTGTCATGATACACTTCGGAGGGATAGAGATTTAACGCGATATCAACTTCAGACTTTTTGTGAGAAACATGTATCAGAGCACCAACTGTACTCGAGTTGTAAAATAAAGATAACAAGGAGAGAGACTGCAATTCCCCCACACTAACTTCGCATTAAACCTTCTTACCGTTAACAAGGGGAGCGTCACTTTTCTCTGTTCTAACTCAATTCCGAGTACTGAGCTTATTAAATTGTGAACTTATAATATATAGAATAGTCAGTTCCTACTTAAGAATATTTATGTACAGTAAAAACGTTTGACGAGTAATTTTTCTTAAAATAAGTACAACTTATCGAACGTGTATTCGATATATATATAACATATATACAACGTTATATATTGTGTGAATCAATAACAACAATTAGATATGCAAGCAATGCCTCTAGTTTCAGCAAGACGTTTTTTTTATTTTGCATTTGACAGCTACAAAATTAATGGAAATGCATAAATCTCAAATCTATCTGTTTCAAACTGGAGAGACTGCTACAAGGTGTCACTTTGCCAACTCTCGGGTAGATTGTTTGAGATATAAATTCTAGACATACTGAAAGCCCTAACGGAACGATTTTGTTGTTTTTTTACTTTTGGCTCCTGTTCCTCAGTGTCACAGCAATAACTTTATGAACTTAGAATGATACAGTCCGAGACTCAGTTTCCCTCGGTGGACACAGCAGAAACCCCATATGGTTTTTGTTCTAAAGCAATTGACCCAAAAAAAATCATACTTTAAGTTCCTGTAGAAACGCAAGAAAAACACAAATAAGAAATACTTATCTTCATTCTGTTGAGGTTGTCGCAGGGTATCTTTGTGCCAAGTCTAATTTGGATTGATGAAAATACAAGAGGAAAGCAGCCAAAATATGTATTTTGTAAAGTTTGAACTTTAACCCTCAAAAAGCGCAAAGGAAACCTCAGCAAAAAATAAGAATAAAAAAAGATGTCTGGGTGTATCGAACAAAGAATATTCCACTAGCACATTTTTATTTGAACTGCTTAAATGTTTTCGTTTGATGATAATTTCTCACATTTTTTTGTTATTTACGACAATTACAAATGTTCGCCTCTCTTATATTTATGAGCAAATCCTATTCACGTTTGGATGGATTTAGCTTTCGTTTTGGAATAGATAAAATATAAAAAAAAAGAACACACTTTCATAAAAGACATAAAAACAAAGAAAAGGCTGTCAGAGAATATCAGCTGCTAGTGGAAATGAACAAAGTAAATGGACAAGAAAATGCGATAACATTGTAACAGACAAAGGAAAATGAAAGAAGACAATCCCATCTACAATCAGTAGCTAATAAAATAGAAAGTCAAATTTACTGGAAAATGAAGAATACACTACAACAACAACAACTTATTTTCTAAACAAAAGTAACAGAAATCTAAACTAAACATTGAAGATTTAATCACATGCTGCTTGAGTGGATACAAATGCTTGCTAATTAATGCTGAAGCTACTTCAAATTTACATAAAATGCATTTCCGTAACATATGAGGTGCTGTTACTTAACAAGTAAGACCTTAGCACGATGATAGTTAAGTCACGATAAATGAGGCGTCAGCGTAAATATAGCTGTCGAACTCGGTGTTTGTACCAAATTTGTTTTGCTAATTACATTTTACCATCTACGTACATAGCAACTGAAGTCGTTGTTTATTTTACAAAGCAAATTATTCCTACCAATAAGTTGTAGAGCTGGATATGAATTTCACTTTTCTTTTCTCCTAACCCCAGCTCAGCGGTAAGTCAATAACCTTAACGACACTAAAATCTGTATTACAATATCCGTGATTGCAGGATCATAGACAGCCCATTGTGCTTTGTAATAAACAAAAACAAAACTAGGTATCTTTTTTTATTAATACAATTTTGCTTTCTTTAGTATAGCACCTGACATTTTCATGAAATTAAATATTTTAGTTATTTAAACGTACAAGTAAGAACTGAATTCGATTTTCTTGTTGGCTATACAGAGGAGATTCAGGTTAGCTATACAGAGGAGAAAAATGATATTACATACGATATCACCAGGGATCGAAACTTCATGAAATCAGGTTGCTTAGAAATGTAGTAAGAGAGCTTGCTGTTCGTATCAGCTTTATTGACAAATAAATTTCTATAAAGTACAAATGTCTAAACTAAGCTCGATATTCATGTTAGGTTTCGTCTTGACAAATGAATCTCTATTACCTAGAAAAGTAAGATGTGTGTTTTCTTATAGCAAAGCCACATTGGGCTGTCTGCTGCGCTCACCGAGGAGAATCGAACCCCTGATGTTAGCGTTGTAAATTCGTAGACTTACCGCTGTACTAGCGGGGCTAGAAAAGTAATAACTGAACTGGTTATCTATGTTAACTTTTCCTAACAAATGGAGAACTGATATCTAGGAGCTCAAGAAATTGGCAACATCTTTGTTAGATTTTGATACATAAATGTTGGTATCTGTAAGTGTAGGCATGTGTAGTTTTCTCTTTTTGCTTAAACATAACTTATGAATACCTCTATATATATACATTAATTTCTATACTTCTGTATTTTTTTACCATATTAGTTCTTTTCGACAAATGAAATACAGGAACTAAACTAGGTGGCGTTACTTACAAATATCGTCACTAAACAGGGTTCAGTTAGCATTATTGGTAAATAAAATATTCTTACTTAATTTTTCATAAATGTGTATCATTTGAGTTCAGTGTTCAGGTTAGATTTTTGGTAACGTTTTCAAAAATTAAAATAGTGTTACCTGTTTATGTCAGACATTTTTAAACAAATAAAAGGTCTCATTTCTAAATTTGGGCGCTTAGCTCGGTGGTTAACTTAAATGTTATTCAACGAATGAATGATTTTAAAGATTAATATAGGAACTAAACTCTGCGTTGACGTAAGATTTCCATGAAAAGAATTGTAAAAAATGTTACTCGTGAATGTGAGACCTGGGAACCGGGTTCATGATAGCTTTTTGCGGCAAATGAAGTACTGCTTTCTATAAATATATTAGCTGTGTTTGGTTTTCATGTTAGGGTTTGTTATATTTCAGACGACATCAGATCTTCTGTAAGCGAATGTGAGTTTGGTATTCTGACTATCATTTTTGAGGAATTAAGCATTACAAACACATTAGGTTGTTGAGCACGGTCTCAGTATTAATAGCTATTGTCAACTGAAATTTCATTATCTATAAGTGTAATATATTAGTTCTGTGCTTATGCAAGCTTATGAATTGTTGCATATAAATAAAGTATTATTGTTAGACTTTGTGAGAGAAACGCAGTTATTCAGCATAGTAACAACGAATATGAAGCTCAACCTATCTTTTTATTCATAACTTATCTGGTTATAAATGTATAAAAGAAGTCCACCTGTCATTAACGACCCCAAACAGAAAAAAAAAAGAACCACAAGACGCGAGACGCTATTATAGGCTTTCTATATTCTTCTGAATTGTTCACGAAACCAATCTATCTTTCTATTCATCACTTGTATCCAAGTTATACTGGTTTCATAGAATTCCACCCCTTATCAGTAGTCCTTGGCAGAGGTAGATCGAACAAAAATGTATATTACATATATGGCGTTTTTAGTTGTCTCTCAGGTGAATTAGACGTTCATATTAGCTGGTTTGGATAAAGTAAATAGCTGATCTATTTATAAATAAGGTTAGTGTTCATACTATTTTTGGGATAAATTAAATACTGGTAACTAGAAATGTAGGAGCTGAGCATTGTTTCCAAGTCAGTTCTGTTTTTTTCCTTTTACAAATTACATTTATTTTTTACAAGTACAGAAGCTAATCTCGATGGGTTTTTTTATCAGAAATGAAGTACTTTTAGTTAAGAAAGTGCTGTTTGGCACGGTCTTTCTACTGTAATATTTTTTTCCAAATGAATTTTTTTATCTAAACTAAGTGTAGGGACTATATTTTGCGTGACTATAAAAGAATATATGTTTTTTTTTGATAAATGCGATTTTTAGAAAAAATACTAGACCTGCTAAATTAAAAATGTTAGGATATAGAATATAAAACTGTTAGTCTTTTTTTTTTTTGGCCTGGCATGGCCAAGTGTGTTAAGGCGTTTGACTCGTAATCCGAGGGTCGCGGGTTCGAATCACGGTCACACCAAACATGCTTGCACTTTCAGACGTGGGGGCGTTATAATGTGACGGTCAATCGCACTATTTTTTGGTAAAAGAGTATCCCAAGAGTTGGCTGTGGGTGGTGATGACTAGCTGCCTTCCCTCTAGTCTTACACTGCTAAATTAGGGACGGTTAGCGCAGATAGCCCTTGAGTGACTTTGCGCGAAATTCAAAATCAAACACACCTTCTTCTTCACTTTAAAAATATCAGACTGGAGCACGATTGGAGCTTTTATTAGTTACTTTGTTGTTTACAGTGTATTATAGTTAACTCTCGTAAAACTCAGTTCGAACACACAAAACGTTTTATCATTGTCTTCAAGATTTAGTTTTAAGTTTATTGGTTATACTTGTACCATTAGAATTATCATTGAGTTAAATTTTGTGATTTGCAAAATCGAAGGTATTTTAGAATTATTTTGAAACATTTTGTAAATAGGAAAATGTATTTAATAAAGTTTACTCAGCATTTGCTCATAAATATTATTCCGGTTTTATAATCAAACATGTTTAAAGTATAGCGATTCTAAAGTTATAAAACGTATCTTTACATACTTTTTGATGCCAATAAACATGACGTAGTTTGGTGTGGGTGTTTTTCATATAGCAAAGCCACAAAGGGCTATCTGCTCAGCCCACCGAGGGGAATCGAACCCCTGATTTTAGCGTTGTAAATCCGGAGACATACCGCTGTACTAGCGGGGGGACGCCTAGTTTGGTACTTTATTGATCATTAGTCTTATATGATATTTTCGCAAAGATAAAATTTCTCTATAAATTCTATGACAATCAGTTGAACTTCCCAACAAGCTTACTATATCGAATTTATTTTTATTTTATTGTGAAACTTAGCGCGCGTGTGTGTTTCCCTTATAGCAAAGCCATATCGGGCTATCTGCTAAGCTCAACGAGGGGAATCAAACCCCTGATTTTAGTGTTGTAAGTCCGTAGACTTACCGCTGTACAAGCGGTGGAGCGAGGAAAATTCGGAGGCTGACCTGATCAAAGTTCTACCTTTTCTAGAATATCACGTATATCGAGCTTACTTGGGTTATCGATTTTTTATTAAGGAAATGCGTCAGTAGTTCACTTTCTTCATTGTTTAGCTGAAGATTCGCGAATCTTTTAACCGGAAGAGTCGGTAACTAACAGCCGGAAGAGAGAAGCATGACTAGTAAAACATGGGAGCAAGGTGGGGAAGTGAATTTTTAAAGTTAAAAAAATTACTTCATGAAAATATATTCTTGGATGTTTGCGTTTATATATGAGATATGAAACTTCAGTGACTTGAATAAATGAAACTCTACAAGTAAAATAACGACTTTGTGTATTTATTTTTTGCAAATCTTTTTTTTATTATTATACTGCCTTCCAAAATTAAAAAAAAAAAAGAAATAATCGCGAAAGTCTTCTTAATGTCTTTCGCAAAATATTCTTACAAATACTTTCTTCAACGTACAGACATGAAAAGACACAAAAAATAAACAGTCAAATTAAAAGAATTATTTGCTTTTAAAACTGTTTCAGAGGTCAAATGCTGGGGAATATTATTTGAAAAAACATCTTCAGAAAGCAGTTGTGGCAAAAAATAATTGGATCTAAACCAGTTACTTGAATTTAATAAGAATGGATCAAGCTGGACAAGGACGAGGAGTTTCATTTCCGACTCAGATAAGACGGGAAGTCAGTCTCGATTCACAAGGTCAAGGTTCAGGTAAAGTTAATAATTTCTTTCTGTATTTTACAGGAATCATCACTGATTT
This sequence comes from Tachypleus tridentatus, assembly GCF_004210375.1. NCBI lineage: Eukaryota > Metazoa > Arthropoda > Merostomata > Xiphosura > Limulidae > Tachypleus > Tachypleus tridentatus. The sequence goes on along the minus strand of NC_134836.1, from coordinate 105,946,886 downwards.
TAATGATTTTGATTTATATTCAACTTAATTCTGTATGCTAATTCGTACAACGTTTAGAATATACTTATATCAATTTGTAATTTATGGTAAGGCTTTTTTCCTTTCGAATATACTTATCAGCAGAGAAAACGTATATACAGGCGTTTGAGACCCATTACCAACCTTGGAACTATCCTCTAATTGTTGAAATATCACATTGGTTATAGAAAACCATAAAAGAGATGTTTTCTAAAATGAGTTATATGTTATATTACGAGTTATGATTTAGCTACTTCATTATTTTGCACAAGAGGGTTGCCATAAGTTGTTGCTGCTTTTAATCCTTGTTCAGTATTGATTATTAAGTTGATCTCTTCTAGATAACTATGTCAGTTTGTGTATTTTAAACCCATATTAGCATAAACGTATAACCTATATAATTTTGTTGCATCTTACGGGATGTGACCTGTTTATAAATGTAATATTCCCTCTGACTTGTCCTCCGATTTTAGAATTAAGTAATCAAAATGAATCTCTTTAATTAATAGATCCTCTAAATTAGAAAACAACAAGTATTTTTCAACTATCTAGCCTATACATTTCATTTTATATTTTCGGCACATCGCCTCTTAACAACATTATAAGGTTATGTTTATTGCTAACAACATGACACAAAAGTCATCATTTTGTATTGTTATCAAAATACACTGGCTATTCTATATGTTAGAAGTTGTTATATAAGGAACTACTTCTTTTTTATATGTTTTTTTGCAAGATTGCATTATTATAAAGATTAGCGCACGCGCATATGCTCGTTTGTGTGTCTATGATTTATATCTATGATTTTTAATATAAGGATTCACTTATTTTCTGTATGTTTTTTCTCTAGCTGCATCATGGAAAAAATAAGTAATAGTACCGAGACCCAACCCCTCAGGGTCCACTTAGTATCTATGCAAAATTTTAAGTTTCTGACGGACACACCGACACTCCCTTTTATTAAATTGAACGAAAATGTACAAAATAATGATTTTCGTAAGGACTTTAGCTTATACTCTTATATTTTATTTTGACTAAATTGTGCAAAATAGGTTATAACAAACACGAATTTTTAACGACAAGCGTAAAACCCCATCTGAATTTGTTGCTTCACTGCTTGATAAAAACATATCACTAGATTACACTGCTGACTGCACATGTAAGCCAGTAACCCGTATGATTATAAAGTTTGTTAAATGACAAATGCTACGAAAATTTTAAATATTACTTTGTTCTCTTTTATAAGAACGTATTTATGCACTGATAAATGAGAAATGGATCCCTTAGTCAAGCTATATTTTGATATAATAATTCAGAGCGAAAGAAATAAAATAGTTTTAACAGCAAGTCTAACAAAAAACGTACTTTCAACTAAAAACAAACAATTTGTTTTATAATGCAACCTGTTAGTAATATGGATTTCCAAAGTGTTGGTATAAAGAATATAACACCAGATAAAGTACTTGCAAGTAGTATAACTAAACATTATTTATTTTATTCTGTTGTATATTGAAATATAGAGATGGCGCATACGTTTTTCCTAGGGTATATTAAATATAACCATGCATTTATTTCTAAATTGGTATTCAATATTGAATACTTACCACTAAGTAAGTGAAAGGTCTCAAAATGTTTCATGATGTTATAGGATTGTTTGTGGTATTATTTTGTTGTTCATGAAATGAAAAATAAATATGACTATTACTTATATATTTAGAATAAGATACTAACAAGTGTAAAATATCAAACATCAAATGCCTGTGAGAAGGATTTGTTATTATAATAGGACCAAGTTGCAATTGATTAGAGATCTGATAGCACAGGGTAACTGCTGACACTTTTATATTTATTTTCAAATCTCGTTTACAGTAAATATCAAGATAAAATATTCTCCGGAGATCGGTTTAAGCAAAATAGTAAACTACCTTTTACTTTATCCAACATAAAAGTTATATTTTATACTTTACGTATTACAAAAAATAAACCCAAATTTACTTGATACAGATAAGTTTATCATATATCTGTCACAAACTGTTAAGTTAATTAGCTCAATAGTTCAAAACAAGAGTAATAAAACTTGACTAATTATTGTTTTAAAATGAAATTTGTGCATTATTTTACTTAAGTACTGGATTAAAATCTGGTAACAGCTTTAATATGTATTATCTGTGTTTTAATCATGGAAATTTCTTAAAGTACACACAGTAGACTACTGTAAAAACCTTATTTGTTTGTATAGTTAAATTGAAATAGAGTTTTGGACAAGTTTCTGTCTAGGTGTGTTTGACTGGTTGGTACTGTAACATTTCGTGTTTTTCAAATACATATTTTAAACGTTAGCTAGTCGATAAGTAAATGAATATATTGTACTTTATTTCTGTTTAAGGTATTCGATTAGTTATATACATTTAGGAGTTTTGAGTATTTACAGTAATACAGATCATACTTGTTTGATCTTGAAGTAATATGCGCACAGAACGTTCCGGAATTTCTTTTACTGGTCATCTAGTATATAGTGGATTGTCTTCAGATTCTAACATCACAGTGGCCAAAAGACGTTTTACTACACTAAGACCTGTCTAATTTTTTTCGTGTGTTTCGATTTAATAATATCTAAAAGCATAAGTTCCTTTAAATTTACTTGAAATTGTGAATAGAAGTGTCTTGGAAAAAGTGTCATAAAACAGATATCACGCGCTACTACTAAGATAGATTTAACAAATTTGGTAAAATGTACATTCAGCAAAAGGATGGTACAGTGGTACCAACATTGATGGTCTTAGATGTAAATAGATGAAGATGATATAGAAATGGAGAGAACAGTATAAAAATGAAGAAAAAGTCTTGTAAAAAGAGAGAGAGGATCAAGTTGGAAAGTAGCCAAAAGAATAGATGGGGAATGAAAAATAAAGAATTCGAGCCTGGCCAGTCAGGAAACAGAAATGTGTAAAGTGGATCGAAAAACTAGGTTAAACAAAATGTGTAAAATGGATCGAAAAACTAGGTTAAACAGAAATGTTTGAAGTGCATCGAAAACTAGGTTAAACAGAAATGTTTGAAGTGCATTTAAAATCTAGGTAAAACAGAAATGTGTAAAGTGCATCAAAAAACTAGGTTAAACAGAAATGTGCAAAGTGCATCGAAAAACTAGGTTCAACAGAAATGTGTAAAGTGCATCGAAAAACTAGGTTAAACAGAAATGTTTGTAGTGCATTTAAAATCTAGGTAAAACAGAAATGTGTAAAGTGCATCAAAAAACTAGGTTAAACAGAAATGTGTGAAGTGCATCGAAAAACTAGGTTAAACAGAAATGTTTGTAGTGCATTTAAAATCTAGGTAAAACAGAAATGTGTAAAGTGCATCAAAAAACTAGATTAAACAGAAATGTGTGAAGTGCATCGAAAAACTAGGTTAAACAGAAATGTGTGAAGTGCATCGAAAAACTAGGTTAAACAGAAATGTGTAAAGATCGAAAACTAGGTTAAACAGAAATGTGCAAAGTGCATCGAAAACTAGGTTCAACAGAAATGTAAAGTGCATCGAAAACTAGGTTAAACAGAAATGTTTGTAGTGCATTTAAAATCTAGGTCAGAAATGTGTAAAGTGCATCAAAAAACTAGGTTAAACAGAAATGTGTGAAGTGCATCGAAAAACTAGGTTAAACAGAAATGTGTAAAGATCGAAAACTAGGTTAAACAGAAATGTGCAAAGTGCATCGAAAAACTAGGTTCAACAGAAATGTGTGAAGTGCATCGAAAAACTAGGTTAAACAGAAATGTTTGTAGTGCATTTAAAATCTAGGTAAAACAGAAATGTGTAAAGTGCATCAAAAAACTAGGTTAAACAGAAATGTGTGAAGTGCATCGAAAAACTAGGTTAAACAGAAATGTGTAAAGATCGAAAACTAGGTTAAACAGAAATGTGCAAAGTGCATCGAAAAACTAGGTTCAACAGAAATGTGTAAAGTGCATCGAAAAACTAGGTTGAACAGAAATGTTTGAAGTGCATCGAAAATCTAGGTTAAACAGAAATGTGTAAAGTGCATAGAAAGTCTAGGTTAAATTTTTAAGGCTGTCAAATCTTCGCCAAAATAAAATATGTTTATTAACAAATTTCCATTTCTGGAGCAATTTCTTAATTTCTTTGAACTATCATCATCAAAAGAAACATTTTACTCTGATTTCACACCGTAATATTTCCTTTCATTGTAAAATTATTAAACGAAGTAGAAGAGGTATTTCCTTCTAGAATTTCATCAAAGTAAAATCTCGGTGCATCAACCTTAGCAATGTAGCATTTTCGTCTACAGTTATTTTCCAGTGTAGCATTTTCGTCTAGAGTTATTTTCTTTGTCGTGTCTAGACTTTTCTATTTAAGTGGAACAATTACAATACTTTAACGGACATTCTTTCTGTAATAGTTTCAAGCTTTGATTCTAGTTCTTTTTTGTTTTGTTATAGGTGTCATTAGGAATATTTTCAATAACATTCTATGACATATTTTATGATACTGTTGTTTCGAATATTATCATAGGATCTTGATCACGGTTAATACCATATACAAGTATCTAAGTCTAATTACTAATTAGTTGAATTTTGTATTAGATAATAAATGAGTTTTATACCCTGGGTTTAGGCTATTATTCTGCTGTCTTTCTGAATGAAGTCCTGAGCAGGTCTGTATGCGACTGAAGTGACAGGGATTCGATCCTTAATTTTATTGGAAAGGCTGTTGTGCTATTTAGTTGTCCAACTCCTCAAGAAACGTGAAAACATACCATGAAAGAGGAGCTAAATACACAACCATCACAGAAACTTTAAAAATTTGCTTCCCTCAGTAAAGATTATAAAACAGTTACGACAACCTCACAAGACACAATGATCACATTCCATGCATACAAGTTATTCAGCAACATACCAACACTTTAAACACTACAAATTTTCCGCCTACAACTTGAAAATGACAAAACCCGCAAGGAATGGATCCATTTGACAATATCCAGGTTTACAAAACTGGCAACTTTTTGTACAAATGCAACTTCCTTCTATCATAAATATCAATCCAATCAATAAAAGGAAAGTCTGACAATGGGTTCACTAGAACTCAGTAACTTCAAGATATGTTATTTGTCTGAAAACATCCGTCTTAAATCCAGGATTTAAATCAAATATTTTAATATAGGTGCACACTACAATCAAAATCTGAGAATTTATGAACCACATGAACAGACAACTTTCAGCGATACGATTCACAGTAGAAGTAAAATACGATAATAAATTCCAGTCTCAAGAGGTGAGGGAAGGGTCATCAGGATACGTAACTCGTATAACCACAGAAGCTTGCAAGAAACCCACAAATATTATCAAGTATTTTGATTATCAATCATACAGCTTTAACTGTGTAAAGAAGGGTATCATAAACCACTTAGACTTCAGGAAGAATTAATATTTTATTGCATAAGATACGAAGAAGAAGAAGAAAAAATCATATCCTTGACAATCAATACTCTGAACCGATTGTAAAGTAGAAAATCATATCCTTGACAATAGATACCATGAATCAATTGTATAAAAGAAAATTATAGCCACAGACAGTGGCATTTCTCTATGTTAAAGTCTCTATGAAACCAAAACAAATCAGAGAACATGTAAACAGTATGAAGTCAGAATATCATTCAAAGTTACACCATAAACTGATCGCATTTAGTACGTACCAAACCAACTCAAGACCCAAAGGATAAATAAAGGAAAACCTAAACCATTTATAACATCCTTTGTGAATGTAGACTGAAATACACTGGAAAAATAAAATAACAAAAGTTAGATTTAGAAGCGTAACAAACGTACAATACTTTTTTTTTTGTAAATGCACATCATGTCAAGAAAGAAGGCCATAAAAAATAAGTAGCACAAAAATTATGATATATGAACACGCACAAACGAAAAAAAAAGACAAAATAAACCTTTTACATCTGCTAACTGAAGTATATTTATTCGGTATAGGAAAAAAGTAACCCTCTTGAATGTAATGAAATAATCAGTTCATTGAAGTCCTAATAATAAATACCTTTCATAAATGAATACCACCCAAGACTTTCTAACAAGATAGAGCCAAGATTGAATCTATTCAATATCACCACGTATGATTATTATCTAGAGTTTCTTTAAGACTACAGCCGAATAGTAATAAGGACATAGCATAAAAGAAAAAAAAAACAATGCTTTATTACTGTATATCAGTAATCAATAATTGGATTAGATTTAGGTTATCTTTGAGGCTAGTAATCACGACAACGACTTATGATCTGATCGCCGTAATCTTACTCTAAATATTTACTTGTCAGTTTACATTTTATTTTCACAAAATTTACCACCGTAAGTAACATTTTTACACACTTGTGGAACGCTATTTACTTGAACATGCGAGGTTATCTGATCATGGAATGTAAAAACTGAATGATTGAACATTTTAATTTCGGAGGCATGTTCATGTCCTGATTATTCTACAAAACAACTGACTGATAACAGCAAAGATCTTTTTTAATTAGATGTCTAGCAGAGGCGTTGTTATAAAAATAATTATTTGTCTTCTACCAGTTGTTAAAATACAATTGTCATCAAAGTCTCAACAAAAGTGATCAAAACGAAATTCGTCTTCCACTGGGAAGTATATGTGGGTGTTAGTTTGTAACCACTGATTAAAATGAATTATGAATGGAATGCCTTGGAATGTCAAATTTTTTCTCAGTTGATCTATTTCCTCAACATTGGTCAGGATTTGACTGTATCCACCGTATCACGCGTAGGATATTAAAATCCCTCAAATGGTGTAATCTAATAAGTTGCGTTTTACCTTTATCTGGACTTACTGTAGAGAAAAAATACTTCGAAAGAGACGTTTGAAGCACTTCACCTTGTTGACACTTTCAGCTGCTGGAGGTAATGTAATCGCTTTTTCAGGAACTTACACTACGACACTGTACTCTATCATTTATTGACGGTGCATGCACTTTCTTTATCAAACAGCGCTCTACATATGTTGTATTATTTATTGACACATCACGTAGTGTAATTTCTAACACTATGTACGATATTGTATTTTTTGTTGAAA
>NC_134836.1:105881539-105939258 GCF_004210375.1 Tachypleus tridentatus | reverse complement strand
CTTACTCCACTTTTCCTATCTTAACAAGTAAAAGTTCTTAAATATGTAGTGTGTGATGGTTGGCAATACTTAGGTTACAAATGTAGAAATTGTATTTATGTGTTTTTTGTGGCTTGTATTGCTATATTTATCAAAACATCTGTGATGCCAGATATTCAGATTGTGGTTATTATATCTTGGTTTATTTATTTTTGCTTATTTTAAGATTTGTGTCATGTATATTTAATATTGTGCTGTACATAAGTTACTTCATTTCAATATCAACATATTACTTCTAAGCGTAAGAAAATATTATAAAGTGTTTTAGGACATTATTCAGAAAACCGTACATTCTAAATACGAAATGCTAAATTTTTATTACAGTGATTTCTATAACAATGAAAGAAACACTTTAAAAGGAGAAAATAAAATTATTCTCACATGGTTAACTCGAAGAAGCAGTTTGTATCTCAGAACGTCTGGTATGGGTATTAACACTTTTATTGATAAGCAGATTGATAGGACAACCTGAAGATGACCAAGAAGGTCGAAACATTGTTCTTTGCTTATCCATAAAAGTGTTAAATCCATACCAGCCGTTCTGAGATACTTTTATTTCAAGTGGGTTTCTCATCATCAACAAAGAAGCAGTCTGTCTACGAATTAACTGATTGTTTTCGTTACTGTATGTTAAACAAACACAAACTACATGAAACTAGAACAATACGTGCTTATGAACTTTAGTTTGACATATAAAGAGAAATTATTTCAGGATAGTGATTTTGATAGTAATTAATAAACTAGGTCACAAGGAAGAAGAAAGAAGACACGTGTAAATATATGTAAATTAAGAAATTCAAGGAGGAAAAAGAAAACATGTACACAGGACTTGTAAACTATATAGTATTACTGCAATATATGTATATTGTTTATTTAAAGTTAAGCACAAAGCCACACAATGGGCTATCAGTGCTCTTCAGGGTATAGAAACCCGGTTTTAACGTTGTGAGTCCGCAAACATGCCGCTATACCACCAGGGAAAAATTATATATATATATATTTATACACTCACACATATATATACATGTATTTACTATCATCTTGATCTGACACGTAATAATATTAAGCAAACGCTCAACACAAAATAAGCACAGAACTAATACAAATCAACTAGTATCAAAGAAAATAGGTCGATGATGTTTGCCCTTGCGGGAAAATATCACCTTGCTAGCGTGTACCGAATAATTTACTATCAAGAAATTCTGAACTTATTAAAGGTCTAAGGAAAGGTTTAAAGTAACTTAATAAAATTTCGGAGTCTTAGTTCATATGAATTTTAAAATAACCTACAAAACAAGTTGCCTCTCTGTCTGCAGAGGTGGTTCAAAATGACAAAAATAAATTAATTAAAAATCCTGTTCGTTAGTCTCAGAGCAAAACCTCATTGAGCGATCTGCTGTGTTCACAGTGGATAATCTGATCTCTGATTTTAGCGTTTTAAATCTGTAGATTTACCACTGTCCCACTGAAAAACAAAACAAAAAAGAAACTATGTGTGGACAACAATAAAGTCGCCATTTGTAGAAGGCTTTTTTAAGAACGGGCCCGGCATAGCCAGGTGGATTAAGGCGTTCGACTAGTAATCTGAGGTTTGCTGGTTCGAATCCCAGTCGCACCAAACATGCTCGTTATTTCAGCCATGGGGGAAAGTTATAATGTGACGATCAATCCCATTATTCGTTGGTAAAAGAGTAGCCCAAGAGTTGGCAGTTGGCGGTGATGACTAACTGCTTTTCCTCTAGTATTACACTGCTAAATTAGGGACGACTAGCGCAGACAGTTCTCGTGTAGGTGTGTACGAAATTCAAAACAAACAAACAAACAAAATCTTTAAGAACATTGCTATATATACATCGTTTACAATATTATTTTCTGTATTAGTTTTCTCAACTTTTGTATCTGCTCTTTTCTGTCTGAATGTGATTGATAGATCAAATTTAATTATTACAATAAAAATTTTAAAAAATGACAATAAAATAACATAATATATATTTAATGTTCAAATAAATAAATATAATTAAAGTATAAGATACAATTTAAAAAATAAAGTATAATGTATTTAGAAAACATAAAAGTTCACAGATATAAAAAGAAAATTAATGAAACTTCAAATTTAATTTAATAAAATATACTGAAGGGAGAATCGTATTTATTTATTCTACTAAACTTTATTTGTTTTTAATTATTTTAATAGAGTTGAACCCCTCCATTTCTTGTAATAATTTAAAACGATGTTTGAACACAGAAAACTAGCGGTTGTACAAATGGGTGATCTTGTTGCTAACCCTAAGACATAGTTTTGAACTGTTTGCAGAGTTTTAATACTGTTTAAATTGACATTTGACCAGACCATCCCAGCACAATCTATTAAACATGTATATAAATTTTAATTATTGTTTTAGTAGTACACCCATTATATTTACCAGCTATTTCTGTTAAGATATTTACTATGGCCCAACATGTTTTACTATATATATTAAACGTGATCTTTCCAGTTCATTGTTCTTTTGTAAATGACACTTAAATATATTACTTTTCCACTTTGGTAGTTTCTTTATTTTATATTTTAATTTGTCATTTTCTTTGTTTGTGATATTATATTTTGTGCCGTCATTTTCCCGACAGAAGACAATTATCTTAGTTTTATCTGGGTTTAAGTATATTATCCATAAATTGCACTATAATTCCAAATCCACTAGAGCCAGTTGTAAGTTAATAATGTAATAACTAAAAAATAATTACCCAGTATGTGATACCATCAGCATATTGGACAATGTTAATATTTCCATTAAAACTTATTTGACATGGAATATTATTCGAATACATACAAAAGAACAACAGACTTACAACCTTATCTTGAGGTACTCCTACATAAGGCTTAAAAACTTCTGATTCAATATTGTTAACTTTAATATAGTTTGATCTGTTATAAATAACTTTTTAATCCATTTTATTAATACGAAAGGTAGTTTGAAATAAGAAATAATTTTTAAATTTAGCCGTTGGACATAAGACAGCTCCAGTTGGATGTTTTTTATCATATCCATCTATCACAGACTACGTAAGCCTAACCACTTGTTCAGATGTTGAGTGTTGTTTCTTGGAACAAATTTTACATATATTTAACATTTTATTTTTTCAGAAACTCCAACAATCTGCTGTTAGCTACTTTTTCAAAAGCTCTAAAAACACAACTAATCAGACTTATAGGCATATAATTAGACGGATCACTATTAATCTTATTTGTTTTTGGGATCATTGTTATAATACTTTTTTCCAATTTATGGAAATATACCCTGACTTTAAGGATAGGTTAAGCAAATTAGTTATTTATTTAATTATTATTTCATTACATCGTTTAATCATGATATATTGAATACCATCGAACGAAAATCCATGTTCTTATTTAATGATTTCAAAGTACTAAAAACTTCATCTATGCCAACAAAAGGGTTGTTAATTTCATGAATTACATGATGATCTTTGATGTTAATAGAAAACTTTTCCTCTAGTTTATGAACATAATCATATTTTAAATTTAAATAATTACCATTATCGTTATTTTATTCTTCATTTATACATTTTTAAAATTTCTTCCAAAAATTCTTATTATCTCTTATGATTGTCTAGGTCCTTACAAAAGTTATTATATTTCTGTGATTTAATAAAATGTTTGGCCATTTCCTGTTGTTTGTTAAATAATTGTTTGACAAAGCTACATTTTCTTTCCTATATTGACTTCTAAATTGTCTTTTAATTTTAAAAGCGATTGCGATTCATTCTGTGAAGGTTCATTTATATTGTTTTTCGTGAAGAGGATGTGTTTCAGGAATACTAATATCGATAGCTGTTTTAAAACTGTTATAAATTATCAGAATATACTTATCTATTTCTTCTTTATTATGTGAAATGTAAAATTACAACCTGTATCTCAAGAAGGCTGGTATTGGTAATAAAATTTTCATTAAAATAAAGTAGAAAACAATCTTCTTAGGTCATCATCGGGTTAACAAAATTTAACTTTTACTTCAAGTGGGTTTCTCGTCATCACGAAAATTATAATCTTTCAAATTTTTATCAATAATAGCGTAATTAAATTTATCTCAATTTGCTTTTTTTAAAATTGTGTTTACAATTTTTAACTTCTCACTTAAATTTTTTTTTTGAGATAAGTTATTACAGGTAAAAGTTCACTGTTAACGTTATTACCCAATAAAATGATTTAATGTGATCATAATATTTATTACTTGTAATGGCGTAATCAAGTGTGTCGGACTCGTCACTATGACAACAATAAAAATTATATATTATATCAATTAAATAAATACCACTTATGCTATTTTTTCACAACTCTATGCTGTATGTTTGCTATTTAAACCTCTGTTTATTATTAATGGTTTATTGTAATAATATAATTTCGAAAATAAAGTTTTATCTGGACATTGTAAATCGGTATATATAAATTTACAATAGTTAATTTATTGTAATTAATCCATAACACAATAGTTAACACGACGTTTTCAACTGAATTAATTTCACTTATTTATTTGGTCTCGTATTTATATTTTTCGGCTAAAATTAACAGACCTAAATCCTGTTTCCAGATATATCTATCTTTTATACAAATCAGAAAATTTGTTGGTTCAAAGGGTTTTCTCTCATTACCTTTGTTTCCAAAATTAAATCAATATGATTCCGTATGGTATCACAAATATTTTTAACTATATCACTACCGCTAGTTTATGAATCTCTAGTCTCAATTGAAACTTCAGTAAGATAATGGTTATTTCAATAAAAAGCTTGTTTTTCAGGTCACTTATATCCTAAGTTAACATAACTTGGCTCACATTTGATTTAATGTTTCTTGTTTTGTTTGTTTGTGAATTTCGCACAAAGCTACACGAGGGCTATCTGCGCTAGCCGTCTCTAATTTAGCAGTGTAAGACTAGAGGGAAAGCATCTAGTCATCATCACCCACCGCCAACTCTTGGGCTACTCTTTTTACCAACGAATAGTGGGATTGACCGTCACATTATAATACCCCCACGGCTGAAAGGGCGAGCATGTTTGGTTCGAGCAGGATTCGAACCCGCGACCCTCGGATTACGAGTCGAACGCCTTAACACGCTTGGCCATGCCGGGCCGTATAATGTTTCTTTGGCAATTGTTGTGCACGTTTTCTTGAATGTCCTAGGACTACACACTTTGTTGTGTTCACGCATTCACATGTCATACACCCAAACTTCTAGCACTTAAAGCACTGAGGTATAATAGGTGATGGTGGAAAAGCTCTTTCATTCTTCTACTTTGTAGTATAAATGTTCAACAGTTAATCCATTTTTGATAGAAGTGCTGAAATTTTTAATGTTACTAAAAATACTTTAGTAGTAATTGTTTTTTCGCTTGTTGTTCTGCTTTTAACTCTCTCTTCTTTACAATAATTCACCCCCTGACTCTTAAATCCTTTTATTATGCCTTCTGGCATTATTGTGTAACTTACGCCTTTTACGAGAATAGCTCTTTGTCCCTGTATTTTATATGGCAATCTTACAATGATACAAGGCCAACGTTCTAATAATTTCCCAAACGTTCTCTCTTCATCAGTTTTAATAAAGATATCTTCATTGCCAGGTGGTTAGGGCACTGGATTCGTTATATGAGGATCGCAGGATCGAATCTCCGTCACACCAAAATGCTCACCCTTTCAGTCGTTGGAACGTTAGAATGTAATGGGTCAATCCCACTATTTGTTGATAAAAAAGTAGCCCTAGAGTTGGCCTTTTCTCTAATCTTACGCTGCTAAATGAGGGAGGGCTGGTACAGATAGCCCTCGTGTAGCTCGAAATTCAAAATTAAACAATATCTACATTTCTTAACCTCTTAGAAACTTTAATTTTCAAATCTGGGAAAAATTTAATAATTTTCCTGGCTACTTTAATTTTAGTTTAATTTTTTGGAACATCTTAGATAACTATAGGTGACAAATTTAAGTAACTATTTTGTTTTCTTTGCTCGATTGTACTTTCGTTTATTTCTTCTGGATTTTTACTTTTAGTAATTATAAGTGATTTCTTAAGCTTCGGCACTTTCTTAAATACGTTCCACCTTGCACTTTCTGTTTCATATCTTCATTCATTATCTGACATTAGTTCCACCTTGCACTTTCTGTTTCATATCTCCATTCATTATCTGACATTAGTTCCACCTTGCACTTTCTGTTTCATATCTTCATTCATTATCTGAAATTATTGTGTTTCGTGTTTCCAAATCCATTTTTTCATCTTTATTACTTCCATTCTTTTTCTCTTATCTAACCTTCACTTTCCGTGATTGTTTTTCACTGTAGGCCATGTTACAGGTCGACAAATTAATCCAAGTTCCTTAATTTCCGCCTATTTACTTTAAAATTTAACAAGGGACGTAAACTACAAAAATATAACATAGTTAAAAACTAAAGTTATTCACAGAAATTCTTCCTATTACTAGTTCAAAAGAAATTTCTACTGGAGCTCAAGAAAACACGTTTGCACGTTAAGGATAGAGTTCTGACTCCTGAGTATGCATTAGAAGACTTGACAGTTTTTGTTGGAGTAGAACTGATGTGGTTCTAGTTTTTTAAACATCTGTCTCATAACCATAATCCCTCCCGCTAGTACAGCGATAAGTCTACAAACTTGTAACCCTAAAATCGGGGGTTCGATTCCTCTTGGTGAACTCAGCAGATAACCCAGTGTGGCTTCGTTATAAGAAGACACATACATAATCACAAATGCTGATTTAGAAATTTGGCTTAAAGCAAGCTTGTGAACCTCTGTCTTCTGAGCTCCCTTCAACAAGAAATCTTCCTCTAATAATAAGAGATCAATGCCAGAAGGAACACTAATGTCGTTTTCGGTCCGAGGTTTTTCTTTCATAATTGGGGTTTTCACTTTGTGGTAGAAGACAATGCACGAATTAGTTTGACATGTAGCTTTAGAACTCGTTATTATCCTGAAAACCACGCAACCTTTTCCGTTTCCAGGTAGAAAATTTAAGACTCACATTTTCTAAATGCTTGTTTTTAATCTACATCACTTACAAATTAGTCAGTTATGCAGAGCAGAAGTTTGTCTACTTATCACGAAAATGCAGTTCTGGAACTATCTCAACATGCATATGAAAAGCTGGATAATTTTCATACATTTCCATGAGTTGTAAATGATCGTCTACAGCTATTTCTGTGGAATTAAACTTATTATTATTCACGAAATTTAGGCATAGCCCACGGGCACATTGTAATAGCTTACCAGATGCATCGAAACTGCTGGATAAAAAAGGCACTAACCCTAAAGAGGTGTTCTCTGAAACATAGGTAGTTAGTTGAATGTACGTATAAGTTATATGTTACATTGAAAGAATAACCCCAAAATAAAACAGAGATGCGGTGGTGTTGGACTAATAGGCCATTGACCAAAGACTCCACCCTTCTGGGTAATTATATTCAAGTGTTATATTTATACTTTATCACATTTTCCTTTCGAGCATTGCTAGATATAAATATTTTAGGCATTAGTAATCCCTTCAAGTATAACTGTGAGAAATACAGTAGCCTTTAGTTATAATACTGGAGATTAACTAAAAGTATTATAATTCTCTTTAGTATCTAGTCGTTAGGGGTAACAACACTTACACTACTACATATATACCAGTGTAAGTGGACAATCAGTAACGCCAGTTTGTCAACTATAATTCTAAAGTTCAAGATTTTGTCTCTGTAAGGATATCTTGTGGATAGCCCATTGTACAGTTTTATGCTAGAAAAACATATTATCTTAATAAAATGACGGCCCGGAATTGCCAGGTGGTTAGGGCAATCGACTCGTAATCTGAGGGTCACAGGTTCAAATCCCCGACACACCAAACATGCTCGCCGTTTCAGTTGTGGGGGCGTTATTATGTGACGGTCAATCCTACTATTCGTTGGTAAAAGAGTAGCCCAAGAGTTGGCGGTGGGTGGTGATTATTAGCTGCCTTCCCTCTAGTCTTACACTGCTAAATTAGGGACAGCTAGCGCAGGTAGCCCTCGTGTAGCTTTACGCGAAATTAAAAAAAGAAATATACTGAATGAAATGATCACTGTAACAGAAAGCTCATGAACTTTACTGCTTCCTGCACTGTAAATAAGAATGATCACTGTAACAGAAAGCTCATGAACTTTACTGCTTCCTGCACTGTAAATAAGAATGGTCACTGTAACAGAAAGCTCATGAACTTTACTGCTTCCTGCACTGTAAATAAGAATGGTCACTGTAACAGAAAGCTCATGAACTTTACTGCTTCCTGCACTGTAAATAAGAATACTTTGAGAATCAAAAGATAGCTAAGTAATCTCTAGCTAGAGGAGGGTTTATCCGAGAAACATTATATAAGTAACAAAGTTAATGGCTGCTTCGTCATAATTATCAGGAGATGACATTTTCATATTATTATTATTTCTCTAGATTACAAGAAAATATATTTAAATAAATAATTGCGGGATTTAGTTTCTCGTTTCCTGTTTTTCATCATAGTAAATAATTTTTGAATTATCTGAAGGATTCAGTTAATAACACCTATATCTTAAATCGACTAAATAATATTTCTTGTTTTACTACTCACCGAGACATATATCTTTCTTCAAAGATACAAGAGCGCCTTTTATCAGAGTTTTGTGGATTTAAGAAAATGAAGATCAAATACCTGTACACAACAAGAGTGGTCACCAAGCAGATAAACAATTTACTATTGCACAAATTCCCCTAATAAAAAGGCAAAAAGAGAATTCTGTGTTCTAAATCCTGGTTTAAATTAACAAAGAAAATGCAAGTGATGCGAGGGCGCTTGTGTCTTATATACTGAGGCACTCGCTCACAGAATGTAGAATAGGAAGGCGGTATTCTATGATGTCTCCTCCTTTCTCTTTAAATCCAAGTGCCCCACTTTTCGTAAATCAAAATTACGTGCGCATACGAAGACGCACGAGCTATTGGCTTTAGGTTGTTTCATGTAGCCCAGTTTTTCATTATTTATAATGTGGACTACACGACGGCTGACATTTTACTGCAATGTACAGAACTCTAATTTTACCCCCAAAACAACATTTTGTTTCATTCATAATTTGAATTTCAAAACAGATATGTTTGGAGCAATTCATGTAGTATTTCAGATAATACAATACTTCAGTACGAACTACTTGAGAAAACTAACAATATAAAGTTTGTCATTAAATAAAACTAAGTTTATCTTCTGTTAATTGACAGTTAAATTGTCCTAACTATTGCTAATGCTCTTATTTGTTCTATTTAGATTATCATTTGACAAGCTTGATAATTAAATGTCAGGGAATAACAATAATTGTAATAAATTATTGAGATAAACGTAATAGAAGTGTTTTGTAAGTTTACGACGTATTGGTTATTACAAATACTTTACAAGTGCAAGCAATATGTTTAAGAAAGACCTATTGCTTATACTTGTAAAGTATTTGTAATAACCAATATGTCGTAAACTTGTAAGTTTAAGAAATACCTAAGGCCGGCATGGCGAGATAGTTAAGGCATTCAACTGGTTATCTGAGGATTGCGGATACAAATACACGTCACACCAAACATACTCGCAACTTTTGGCCGTGACGTTATTATAATGTGACAGCCAATCCTACTACTCGTTTGTAAAAGAGTAGCACAAGAGTTGGCGGTGGGTGGTGATGACTAGCTGCCCTGCCTCTAGTCTTGCACTGCTAAATTAGAGACGACTAGCGCAGATAGCCCTCGTGTATCTTTGCGCAAAATTCAAAAAAACAAACAAGAAAGACCTAAAAATTAAATTACGAAGCTATTAATATCATGCAAATGTCTCTTTTAATTAACAAACAGAGTAAGAGAAAGTGTGTTCTTCTGCGTAATTCATGGCTTATTTCAGCTCTTTAAGCCTTTTTTTACTCAGGACGTTAAGAACTTACTTTATCTATTGCTGAAATAGTTTTTGTGTAGTATGTTCTGTCCTTTTGATCCTGGCAATATCCAGTATCGTTCACAAGCCAATGTTAATGCACTCAAGTCTGACCTATTGACCTACGAGACATGAGTAACATGCATGATTAGTGACGAGTGTTTAGTGTGCTAAGTTGATTTATAATATACTATATTTTATACATACTAATATTTCAGGTTTGGAAATAACTTAGGATAATAAAAACAAGGAGTACTCGAGGCGTGAATAATTATGGAGCTTCTAGACGCCATTTTATACTGTTGAAACATCCTATGAAACAGAAACATTAAATATTTTTTATAATAGTTTTGATAAATAGATAAATGGTTGGCGACACTGGTAATTTATCAGATAGAGCATATCTTAAACTTTATAGGGAAGACTTTGCGCCAGGGAGGATCTTACAAGCAGTGCAGATAATCATAAGCCCCATCACTGTATTTCTTTTGTGTTTTTTTTGTAATTAAGTGACCTTCCTATCTCAACCCCTCAATTTAGTGGTAAGTCTGAGGGTTCATCACTCTAAAAACTTGGTATCAATACTGAGTTGTGCACAATACAAATAATCCATTGTATAGATTTGTGCTTAACAACAATAAAATAATAATTAAATAAATCTAATTGTTTATTGTTAAAGCTGCTTCCAAATAACAAGCGGGTCATCCCTCCAGTGACACAGCTATGTGTCAGCAGACTTACAAAGCTCGAAACCGGGTTTCGATACTCGTGGTGGGCAGAGCACAGATAGCTCATTGTGTAGGCTTGTGCTTAATTATAAACAAACAAGTGGGCCATTTCTTTTGTTGCAAGTAGAATAACTTCCTCCTTACACAAATAAGCCCTGCAGTGAAGGTAGTAGCTTGTCTGATCTTTAATAATAAATATTCATCAGGGGGACTCACCAGGACAGGATCACAGCCAGAAATATTCATAACATTAATGTATACAACTATCGCAGCATCATCAACAGAGGACGACGTGCCATACCGGTGCATGATCTATGTTTTCAAATTTAAACTTACAGAAAAGTTAATTGCAGGTTTCATCAAAGTAATTTTTGCTTGCATAAGAGTTTATACTTGCAAAATTGTTATATGGGTATAAAAAACAAAACCAAAAGATGGCCGTAAAGTCAGCTTGACCTTTGGTGTACCAAGTTTACGAGAATAGAAGCCTAATTAGTATCCTCGAAGGAAACAAAATTTATTTTTAGTATTGAACTTTTGAACATACAAAACCTGATACACAAACAACCTCGGTAAAAGAGATCTCCTACGCGATTGTACAACCTATATAATCCTTAACGTTGTCTTCTAAGAGGTTAAACTTTCATTCATTTAATTTTTTTCGTTGTATTTGGATATATGATACTCATCGATAAACGTTGGTTTGGACATATATTTAATAAACGGAAATACGTAGAAGATACTTTTTAACTGGGATGCTACGTATAAATTTAATAACACATACGGAGTCACATTAACATGTTGATATATAAATATATCGTTGTCTTTTAACTGAATGTGATTTAATACCGTGAGTACATATAAAAGTTAGTTACCAGAAACTACCACTCTTATTAAGTAGTGAGTGTCGCTAAAAATATATTAGGGACTTGTTTAATAACCACGTTTCGACTTAACTATCGAAATATTTTGTAAAAAACGTTAAGGTCTGTTAGACAACGATATAATTAAAGAACTTTATCTCATGAACTGGAAATAAACTGGACTGGAATAACCAAAACAGTTTAGATGTTTGCAGGAAACAATTATACAAGGAAGTTTTTTTTCACAAAGTTTGACATTGTTTATTAAATCTAAGGATTACTAATCATCATCACGTCACCATAGAAACGCCTTCCAGTAATAGTTGAGGGTGGATGTTGTTGATTAACTGCTTTCGTTCTAGATTTTGAATTTAAAATGAAAGACAAATATACAGAGGAAGTAAAATGTTGATTAGTTATTACACTTGTTTTAAGTTACTAATACTTACAATTACTTTTCGGAAAATTAGGAGATTTTCACATTAAAATGTATTAATTTTCAATTTTTGTTTGCTCACCGCTAGTACAGCGGTATGTTTTCGGATTTACACCCCCAAAACAAGCGGTTCGATTCCCCTCGGTGGGCTCAGCAGATAGCTCGATGTGGCTTTGCTATAAGAAAAAACACACAAATTTTGTTTTTTAAACCAGGTATGCTTTAAGTTGGGTAAGACAAACTGTGTATAAATATGGAAATAAGACTTTACCTTCCACTTTTTCTCAAGTAATACTGGAAAACACAACCGGATAACACTTAGGTGCCCCATGAAATATGTTGTCCCTGTTCTGAAGCAAGTGACATACTTTCTGAATTCTTCGTACCACGTGATATACTAAATACAAGGTTAAACTACTGAAACTACAGTCTAAATGTGCAATAAGTAAAAGTTAGATGCGTATACTTGTTCCATAAAAAACCTGGGCCTTGCCACAGGAAATATTTATAGGGATCTTGTGATTATTCCAAGTGATATTTTAACTAAACAAACACTCAACCAAAATCAGAGATTGTTTGTCAGATTTACATGTGTGTATTCTTTTAATACCTAAAAAAACAATAATTCGTGTACTTAAGACCACATAGTTTTCACTTGTAACTTTGTACACTTTGCAAAACGTACACAAGCTTGTCGAACACATCAGTAAGATTGTCCCACCAGCTTATTTCACCGGCAACACTCCAGTAAACGTGATCGACCAAGAACTCTTCAATAAAATTGTCCAACTAGCTATAAGAAAATTACAGTCAATATTCTGCGTATCTACGTACATTGAAAACACCTTAACGTTACTATTACACTGTCAACATAACATGTATAGAGCAAGAACTCTCAATCTGTACACTTTAACCGATTATGAGCAAAATACAAAACGAGCAATTGTAGTTTCGAAACTTATGATAAAGCTGTGGCGAACGTATGTATACAGGTTGTTGTTATAATTAGTAGTTCATATAATCTAAGTCTAATTGGTAATTAGTTATTACTTGTTTTGTACAACTTGATACGACTTCTTTAATCCCGACATTGAACTGCAAAAATATATTAGTGACTTCAGGGAAGTCATATGAAAGGCTGTATGTGGCCAGGATTTCGTCTTGGATTTTCTTATTACAAAGGTTGGTGTGTTGTTCACCCTTCTGTGTTGTATATTGTATTTTTCTACCCACACGGCAGGGAATTTTATACGTCTATGAGCCATTTCAGATTTCCAATACTCACAGAGAGCCCCCCCTCCCCGTAACACATCCGTAGATCTGTAGGCTTATAACACTGAAAACCGGGTTTCAATACCAATGGTGGACAGAGCACATATAGCCCATTATGTAGTTCTGCACTTAATACCACCCTATCAACAAGAAAGAGCATCTGTCGCTACAAAGAATTTGTCTGATTTATTGAATCAAATAAAGGAACTGACTGTCGCTTTTATAATGCGACCCCAAATGAATGCGCGAAGCGTGCTCAACGGCATTGCATTTCGAACTTGCGAGTCCCTGAATGCTAATAGGTAACGTTCAGTCACATGTAAAGGATGTAAAAGAAACAAAACAAAGAAGTATTCGTTCATGATGAACATAATAACCACTCAAAATATATGACAGATATAATAGCTTTGTTTCAAACCACTAGTAATTTTTGATAAATAAAAGTGGCAATGATTGTAAACACATCACTGTTTGTTTTTTTTTGTTTTTTTAATTTCGCAGAAAGCTACACGAGGGCTATCTGCGCTAGCCGTCCCTAATTTAACAATGTAAGACTAGAGAGAAGGCAGCTAGTCATCACAACCCACCTTTGCCAATGGTTAGGCTACTCTTTTGCCAATGAATAGTGGAATTGATTGAACGTTATAACGCCCCCCACGGCTGAAAGGACGAGCATGTTTGATGTGATGGAGATTCGAACATGCGACCCTTAGATTACGAGTCGAACGCCTTAACACACCTGGCCATGCCAGGCCTTAATTACATCATTTTTACCCATTTAAAATGTGTTTCTAACAAAATGTTTCAGTTTGAATTTCGTGCAAAGGTGCACGAGGGCTATATGTGCTACCAGTTCCTAATTTAGCCATGTAAGGTTAGAGGGAAGGAAGCTAGACATTACCACCCACCGCCAACTCTTGGGCTACTGTTTTACTGATCAATACTGGGATTGACCATTACATTATTACGCTCCTACAAATTACCAGTCGGTCGTTCCTGACCACCTGGCCACGACGGGACACTGTAGTGAAAAGAGCAATATATCCTTTGCAATAAGCTGTACATCACTGCCAGCAGGTTATTTTGCTCGAAACCGGAGATTATCTCAACAAATAAATCGTTACACACATTTTACTAAACATTCCACGTCCATTTATTAAGGTTCTGAGACGCTAGTTCGGACAAACAACAACCTTACAATTCAATAGTTGTAAAATTTTTCTAGGCTTCCAAACTTCAAGCAAATTCGAGGGGGGGGGTAACACTGGAAGATGGCCCGCGGGGTTTTTTTGCCTTACCAAAGTTGTCTGAAGGTGTTTTTTTTAAGAACCACAACAGGTAAGATAGAGTTTCCATATTATTCTTTCAATATAAGAACGAAAATGCTGAATCATTCCCTGTTAATCTGCTGAAGGTAAACGTCATATATATAGTTCGAAATCTATAAAAATTCCTCATCGAATATCTGTAGTTTCCCGATAAATATGCGATAATCATAGTTTGTAGTATACCAACTGTAGCAAATCAACATTATGTATACTGCCTTTTGACATGTCGTGTTGGTTACATTTCTAGGCCTGAAGAAACTTTTTAGAAATTTCAGTTAAGACAAGAATGTTGATATTTGCATACATATATATATACATTGTGATTCTTACACGAAAGAATCTTCTACAAATTTTTGGTGAATAGGCGGAAATTTTGCCACACACATTTCTAAATATATACTTCACTGCAACAAACATCAATATTAAAACAGATGTGTTACAATAAACCCGGCACAACTACCATCCAATTAGTCTCCGAGTTTAAAATTAGGGATAGCGAAATGCAACAAACCAACAAAATAATTCTTCAGATTCATTATTTAAAGATTTCGAACACCTTCAAGAACTAGGTTACATTTATCATAGCAACAAAACATTATTGCAACCAACAAAAGAAGAATCAGAACAGTGAGCTGTGGACGTTTTTATATAACACACTAGAAAAAAAAATCATTAGTTCCAGGGATATCTCTTATACACTTTAATTAACGTTGTATTTTTGAAACTAAGAACTGACTCTTATATGAATTTTATCATTAATCTGTGCAACACTCGTACAGCTAAACTGTAGACGTAAATAAATAGTTCTTAAGTACATCCTTGTTTTGAAGTTTGATTCCTATCATTTGTTAAAATGACCTACATTGCTGCAACTACTCATAGAAAATCCTCTGCTCAAGAGGCGGCTTTTGTTATTTAGATCGTTTCAAATTGAATAAATGCAGTTGTTGATGATCCATATTTCGTCAGTTTGAAGTTTATGAAAAGAACAATTTGAAAGAACCGAGCTTCAGAAATGTACTTCTGTAGATTTTTAACTCAGAAACTTAAACATACAGTGCATCTCTAAACGTACGTAAACACAAAGTAAAACGGAATTATCTGTGAAGACCCGTTCTTTAAAGTGTTTTTGTTTCATGATTAGTACAGAATTTTTATATTATAGAAGGAAAGTATACTTTTTTTGTAATTAGTGGATGTTTTAGGGCCATTATAACATTCCAGTCTTTTTTACAGTACTTTGTTAAAAGGTAAACCAGTGATGTTGTTTTTTTAGTGAATGATATTAACCACTTTCTCTAGCAGCGTCGTTAACCTAATTACTAGGCGAAAGGACATGAAAACATGGTTTCAGTTAATTCTAAACTGATTAACGGTTTCGAACCGTAAAAACGATAGAAATGTATGACAACTTAATATATGATATATGTTCCTAAAATATATCTGATTTTATTATTGTTAAATTAATGGTACTACATAATATTAATATACTAAATATAAGAGACTAATTACTTTATTAATTACTGCATCATGTCAAGACACAGATAAATCACTCTTATTGTTTAATAAGTTAATAATGGGACTAATTATATTCTTAGTTACTGCTCCGAACCAATACAAGAAACTAATTACTTAATCAGTTACTGCATCACGTCAAAACACAGACAAATTACTCTTATTGTTTAATAAGTTAATAATGGGACTAATTATATTGTTAGTTACTGCTCCAAATCAATACAAGAAACTAATTACTTAATCAATTACTGTATCATGTCAAAACACAGACAAATTACTCTTATTGTTTAATAAGCTAATAATGGGACTAATTATATTGTTAGTTACTGCTCCAAATCAATACAAGAAACTAATTACTTAATCAGTTACTGCATCACGTCAAAACACAGACAAATTACCTTATTGTTTAATAAGCTAATAATGGGACTAATTATATTGTTAGTTACTGCTCCAAGTCAATACAAGAAACTAATTACTTAATCAGTTACTGCATCATGTCAAAACACAAACACATTACTCTTATTGTTTAATAAGCTAATAATGGGACTAATTATATTGTTAGTTACTGCTCCAAATCAATACAAGAAACTAATTACTTAATCAGTTACTGCATCACGTCAAAACACAGACAAATTACCTTATTGTTTAATAAGCTAATAATGGGACTAATTATATTGTTAGTTACTGCTCCGAACCAATACAAGAAACTAATTACTTAATCAGTTACTGCATCACGTCAAAACACAGACAAATTACCTTATTGTTTAATAAGCTAATAATGGGACTAATTATATTGTTAGTTACTGCTCCAAGTCAATACAAGAAACTAATTACTTAATCAGTTACTACATCACGTCAAAACACAAACACATTACTCTTATTGTTTAATAAGCTAATAATGGGACTAATTATATTGTTAGTTACTGCTCCAAATCAATACAAGAAACTAATTACTTAATCAGTTACTGCATCACGTCAAAACACAGACAAATTACCTTATTGTTTAATAAGCTAATAATGGGACTAATTATATTGTTAGTTACTGCTCCAAGTCAATACAAGAAACTAATTACTTAATCAGTTACTGCATCACGTCAAAACACAGACAAATTACCTTATTGTTTAATAAGCTAATAATGGGACTAATTATATTGTTAGTTACTGCTCCAAGTCAATACAAGAAACTAATTACTTAATCAGTTACTGTATCATGTCAAAACACAAACACATTATTCTTATTGTTTTATAAGTTAATAACGGGACTAATTATATTGCTAATTAGTGCTTTGTATCAGTTTGAAGTTTCTATCACACAAAATACCAAATATTTTAAAGAGAGAAAATATGTTGAAACTATATCTGTTAACAAAAACTGGGTGGTACATGTAACTAAACCACCATTGATAAAACATGATACCAATACACTTTACACTATTATTTTCAGTTTAACACTGTTGTGTCAGAGTATCATTGTATCTTACACTTTGTTTTCGACACTCCGTTAAACTTTGTATTCTTTCCAATTATAATTGTTTGTTTGTTTTCAGATAATCGTAAAACTTATTGTAGTTGCCTTAAATTTTATATTTTATTTAATTATTATATACAGCTTAGATGTAAAGTTAGTATTATAACTTTAATATTATAACAGTAATAACACAGTAATGATAATCTATTACATTGTCAGAGTCGATAAATAAAACGTTACAATCATTTCAACATTACAAGCTTTTTTTGTACTGACTTGATAAAGCCGCAACGGTTAAACAGTTGGTACAAAATAAAGATTTTTCTATAATTATCTGGAGTATAAAGGTACCGTTTATCAGAAATGTAGTACTGATATCGTAGACGTTTCTACCTCTTTTGTAACATCTAACAGTCGTTATGTCACGTGACAACACAATTTCGTATTAAATTGTAAGTAATAAGTTCTTTGATTATTTATAGTTTTTAATATGTAGTAGTTAGCTGGCATGTTTCTTTCTGATGTTACTTGCTAAGAATGTCGTTGCAACAACTAAATTGTTGAAATTAAAACATGCGTAACAATTCTCGGTTCTGATGAAGTCGTGTTCAGTTAACATTTATAAAAACTGAAATAGAAACATGCGTTACCGTTCTCAGCGTACATCCTTCTGTTGAAGCTACACACAGCATTGTAAAAATGAACTATATGTTTGACATTCGCGCCTCTATAATTTCAAGAATGACACACTCATTGCGAAGAAGGTACTAAATGTAATTGTTTCTAGTTGCAAATATTATGTAATATTTATATCTGTGACGTAACTGCATAAATGCACGAGAAGCAACAACTACGCAAGCAAAATTGTCTACTAAGTTTTCAAAGACAATTAGCGTATCGTTTTAAAGTTTCAAGTACGTCGGCACAGTCAATCATACGATAAATTAATAAACCTAAAATTTCAAAATCTAAAACGAAATACTTATTTTGATCGAACTCCTAACTCTCAATTTCAGTACTATACAAATCCATCGGTCCAGCCGTGAGAACCCACGAAATACAATTATACTACATATAGAAGCTTACATTAAAAAAAAAAAATCAAAATCAAAGTTTAATTTATTGTTTGAATAACCCTTGTATGATAATGCCAATTTTAAATTATTGGTTCATTTAAGCATGAGATTTAAAATTCCATGCATTCCCTGTTTAAGTGCTCATTAATGACTGTTTCCAGAAGATCACTATTTTCTAAGAAGATCTAAAATAATACCGAGTTTTCAAAAATTGTGGAATAGTGTAGGTATCAGCTAAACATAGGGTACTACAGTTTATAATAACTATATATTTTTTTAACTTTGAAATTCCTCAATATTTCTCTTAGAAGATATTTAAACTACTTTCAGAATCAAGGATGTCGAATGTTTATTTTTAATCTTATGATCGTTAGGATGTTTTCAATATGTTTATTGACAAATCAGTGAAGTACATGTTGTTAACCAGAACTTCTTAACATATTAACAAATTATCAACCTTAACACGGGTCATCCGCTAGTACAACGGTAAGTCTACTGTTTTACAACGCTAAAATCAGAGGTTTGATTCCCCTCGGTGGAGTCAGTAGATAGCTCGATGTGGCTTTGCAATAAGAGAAAAAAAAACCGCGCACGACTGATGATGCAGAGTTATTTTACTAGTTCTAAGGCTCGGCATGGTCAAATGGTTAAGGCACTCGACTTGTAATCCAAGTGTCGTTGGTTTGCAACCTCGTCACATGGAGACGTTATAATGTTATGGTCAATCCCACTATTCGTTGGTAAAAGAGTAGCCCGAGAGTGGGCGGTGGGTGGTGATGACTAGCCGTCTTCCTTCTAGTTTTACACTGTTAAATTAGGGATGGCTAGCGCAGATATTCCGCGTGTAGCTTTTCGCGAAATTCAAAATGAACCAAACCGAGACATGCTAAATGTGACTCATTAGTTATCTTGCTTGTTTACGGCTCTGCTGGTCCAGAATTCACGTCCCGTTACCTCATTTTGGAGCAATCTGGAGTTTTGAGTGTCATGTGGATGTTGGTTAAATCCTACTATCCATTCAGACAAGAGCCCTTCAAAAGTCAGCGGGCGGTACTGTTGATTAGCTGCTTTCCCTGTAGTCTATAAGTTCAAAACTAGGGATGGCTAGTGCAGATATCTCTTAACTGAATAGCATTGGGCGACTATTCGAAATCAAACAAACAAATCTAACTAGAAACACCACCATCACCATTTACTGTCTTGATCGAAAGAACCGCTAATTTCACCCTTTCAAAACTAACAAAGAATATATTTTGTTTGGGTATATTATAGAAATGTTCGTATTTTGCATGTAGTTAGTTGGTATCGTTGTAAAAAGGATATTAACTTTGGCTACTTCTCTAGGTTAGACGAACATTATATACCACAAATACTTTTGTACAACGCTTATAATTGCTTGACCAATTTTTTTTATTCATTCTCCTGACGTGAGGTAATTACAAGCTGTCTCCTTTGGAAACTTAGTCTGTGGTAGAAATTATCGTTTACGTATGTAATCTGGTATTTTAAAATAAGGCATCAAGGTTTTATCTGAGTATCACTTCCATGATTCCTATCTGTTTATTGGTTTCACGCAGATATCTTGTGTTTCTCTTCCAACAACCAGGTGCGTCAGAGTAACGAATATAGCAGGCAGCCAGTTTTGTAAAAGTCCTCAAACAATGACTACATTTTATTATTATGGAAGTACTTTACTCACTTTTCCAATAACATTAATTTCAGGCCTTAGATTGTAAATGAGCAAACTCGATTTTGTTTTGAGACTTTGGACATAACTGGCTCTTGCTAAGATACTAAGCCAATTAGAATGAATAATAATGTCATGTTCAAATACAACTGACATAGTACGTGATCTTGGATTAGTATATTCTTTCACTTGCATTATCAACATTTAGTTGGTTGTAAATGAATTTCTGAAGAAATTTACTGCCAGTAAATACACTTTAAGAATAGATTTGAATTCTCCCATGAAAGAAACTTTTGAATTTTCTAATAATAATATGCACTGTGTCAGTTTTAATACAAAATCACTTTCTAGAAATATACCTTTATAAGATACCATACTGTTAACTGCTAATCTTTATAAGATACCATACTGTTAACTGCTAATCTTTATAAGATAACATACTGTTAACTGCTAACCTTTTAAGATAACATACTGTTAACTGTTAACATTTATAAGATACCATACTGTTAACTGCTAACCTTTATAAGATACCATACTGTTAACTGTTAACATTTATAAGATACCATACTGTTAACTGTTAACATTTATAAGATACATTACTGTTAACTGCTAACATTTATAAGATACCATACTGTTAACTGCTAACCTTATAAGATACCATACTGTTAACTGCTAACTGCTAACTTTTATAAGATACCATACTGTTAACTGCTAACTTTTATAAGATACCATACTGTTAACTGCTAACCTTTGTAAGATACCATACTGTTAACTGCTAACTTTTATAAGATACCATACTGTTAACTGCTAACTTTTATAAGATACCATACTGTTAACTGCTAACTTTTATAAGATACCATACTGTTAACTGCTAACCTGTTGTCCTTATTCCTAAATCTATATCTTTTCGAAATTAACAAACTTCGTCATTAAAGAATAACGTTTGCTTTTGAATGTAAAGTGTTAATACCAAATCGATGGTGTTTCTATGAGTTTGCCCTCTGATGGCACAGCAATATATCTGCAGACTTGTACTGTTAGAAACCGGGGTTCGTTACCTTTAGTGGGTAGAGAACATATAACACATTGTGTAACTTTATGGTTAGCTACAAACAAAGGAAGTGAATTTGGTTCCCACCCCAGCAGCACAGCCATATGTCTGCAGACTCACATCGTAGGAAATTGGGTTTCGATACCTGTAGTGGATAGAGCACAGATTGTCCATTATGTAACATTGTACTTAATTCCAAAACAATCAATCAATCAATTCTACGGATTTGAGATTGACGCAAACTTTCGTGTTTTTATGGAAAACAATAGTTAGTAAATTGCCCACAACAATTTAAACCTCTTCTATCATCATAGGCATGTTGATAATATACATTAGCTTTAAGAAAAAAAAACAGCTGACGAAACTTCACAGTTTTTCAGTATTTGAATGATAGATATAGCAGTATAAAGTTTACTGTGGAGTTCTGTAAACTTTCATTATTGAACGATTTAATCAGTAATAATCATAATGGTCATTTCAAATGTGAAGTGCGCCACAAAAAATATTTAGAGGCTAGTACTTTAAATGTACAAGATTTATTCCAAATAAGCAACTGATAAAAGTCGGAGGTAGCCGAGTTTAGCTTTTAAAATGTTTTCAGAGAAACCCAACACCTCAGGGATCCCGAGCTTTACCTAGGGGAAAGTTTTAGATAAAATATTGCTGAAAATATTAGGTTATTTAAAATATAATGTCGAATTTAAAATTTTAACTGTAAAAAGAAATAAAAAAGTTAAAAAACGAGAAATAGGTTTATTAAAAGCCATGATTATGAAACTCTGGTTTCCTAAAACTTAAAAATTATTTAAAGCCATTCTCTGTTGCTACTCTGTTCTTGAATCTGTTGACCTGTAAAAAGCTGTTTAAATGCTTGAAAAAAATAGTATTAGGTGGGCAGCAGGTCTGGGGAGTAAGGAGAATGAGGCAATGTTTCGTAGCCTAATTTGTTGAGCTTCTGGAGCGTCAGTTGAATGTGTGGCCGAGCATTATTATAAAGCAAGATTGATCCTTATTGACTAATACTAACATTTTTCACGCAACTTTATATGAATTTCTTCCAATTCTTGACATTAAAGCTCCGCAGTGATATTCTGGCCCCGGTTGAGCAAGCTATAATGGATAATACTGGCCATACAGTGGCCGTAATCTTGTGCTGGTGCAACTTTGTCTATGAGAAGTGTTTTGGAGTCACGGTTGAGCCATTGGTCACTTTCTATTGTAGGATACACTTTTTGTTGCAAGTGACAATTCTATCACAGAAATAAGTCATTTCTGTTTCTCAAAATTAGCATAGAGTACAGGTCAAAACGACAATTTTTCTGATTTTCACCGAGTTCGTGTGGAACCCATTTGTCAAGCTTTTTCACTTTTCCAATTTGCTCGAGATGGTCCAAAATTGTGGAAATGCTAACACCCAATCCTTGTGCCATTTCTCGAACAGTTTGGCGCGGGTTTGTTTCCACTAATGCTGTAAATTGGTCGTTTTCAGCAGCACAAGGACGTCCTCTGTCCTTCTTATATTTAAGACTTACGAAACTTTTGGAGTCAACACTGTACTGTACGTTCAGAGGTGGTTCCTTCGCCTCATGTTTGGTTGATACTGCGAGCTGTTTGTCATGTATTATAACTAAGTTTGAATTAATGCGAGTAAATGATGCACACCTTTTTTCCACATTATTAATTATGACATAATAAAGTTTTAGAAATAAATAAAATAAATAATGTGTAGAAGAAAGCTTTAATTTTTCAATGGTATATATGAAGTCGTAAAAGAGACAGTTTTCTTATCAATATAAATGACTAAAATCTTAGTATGAAAATCCGCCATTTTTCGAACAATCTAACATTTGCACTGCTATGCGGATATTCCATAAGATCCCCCCGCTGGTACAACGGTATGTTTACGGATTTACAACGCTAAAACCAGGTGTTCGATTTTCCTCGGCGAACTCAGCGGATAGCCCGATGTGGCTTTGCTATAAGAAAAGATACACACATTCCGTAGTTACACGAAAGAAGCGTATCTGAAGGCATTTTAAAAGATATATCTGACTTTTACTCACATCCTTCCTAATAATTTTAAGGAAAACTTTATCAAAATACTATCCTATCATGCTTGTAAGAACGTACAAGGTTTTGCATAAATAATTTGATAATCAAATAGTTTTATATAAGTATGATTTCTCGAGTTTTGTATTGATAGAATACTTCGTATTTATTGAACTAGGTGAAGTGTTAGTACACTGCTTATATTTAAAGTTTTGTGTTTTAAATATATTCTTATTGGTTTACCATACATAAATAAATATATTCTCTAATTATTAACAGTCAGACCCCTCAGTTGTAGTCTCACAACGCTAAAAACCGGATTTCCATACCCATGATGGGTAGAGCACAAGTAACCAATTGTTAGCTTTGTGTTTAACTTCAAAACATAAAAACATAAGTTAACATTCAGTTTTAAAATGTCATTAAAACATACGAACATGCGTTAAAAGTCAGTTTCAAAGTGTCATTAGAACATACGAACATACGTTAAAGTCAGTTTCAAAACGTCATTAGAACATACGAACATACGTTAAAGGCAGTTTCAAAATGTCATTAAAACATACGTTAAAGTCAGTTTCAAAATGTTATTAGAACATACGAACATACGTTAAAGTCAGTTTCAAAATGTCATTAGAACATATAAACATACGTTAAAGGCAGTTTTAAAATGTCATTAGAACATACGAACATACGTTAAAGTCAGTTTCAAAATATCATTAGAACATACGAACATACGTTAAAGGCAGTTTCAAAATGTCATTAAAACATACGTTAAAGTCAGTTTCAAAATGTTATTAGAACATACGAACATACGTTAAAGTCAGTTTCAAAATGTCATTAGAACATATAAACATACGTTAAAGGCAGTTTTAAAATGTCATTAGAACATACGAACATACGTTAAAGTCAGTTTCAAAATATCATTAGAACATACGAACATACGTTAAAGTCAGTTTCAAAATGTCATTAGAATGATGTATTCACAGTTACAGATGTATATTTGCACCTAATTGTTGCCTATGTTTTGCTGTTGTTTTTTTATATTTAAGGACAAAATTTTTGTTTTACAGTCACCATTTTTAAATATAAATTTATTTGTTTCTACCATTATATACTACTTATATATATACTTAATAATAATTATATCTGGCAAAGAGATAACTTTACAGTGGGACAAAGACTACACATACTTAACTTTTAACTGATTAATCGTGATGAAAACCAACTAGTGTTTATCCATAGCATGATTTTAACAGTGATATAATGTGTTGTATTGTTAAAATTGAATATTTTTGACTAAAACTTATTAATGTTTAAATATAGTACGTAGTAATTATGCAATTAAAATGATTCAGTACATTTAAAAAACTGTAAAATATTTAAATCCTAAACATTTGATTTAATAGTGTTGGCAATAGGTTATTGGTATTTACTACTGTATGTTTATTTTCAGGATATTAATACAACTTTAATGTCAAGCGTAGAATTTAAGAGTCCACAGTTTGTTAGGTGTGATGCAGTTTTATTTATGAACCCGAGTCTGGTATGTACTTGTAAGGAAGCTAGTACAAGTGGAGATATACAGTTTGTATGTAGAGTTCGTAAGTTCGAGGAGAACTTGAAGGTTATCCTAATTAAAGTAGAGATAATAAAGAAAGAGAAGTGTAAACTTTGAGATATTACAGCAGAACTTCAAGATGAAATTTTACATGCAAAGAATACATCTGCTAACAATGTCTTTCAGGAAGTTAGAAAGTATTCTGTTAGGACTAAGAGTAGTGAAATTAATTTTAACGAACAAGAGATTTCAACCATTGGTTTGCGTAGATGAGGAGCTATTGGAGGAAAGAAAAAGAAAAGAGCTAGAAAAGGATATGGATGATAAATGTAACTAACTTATAGTTGTGGGTGAATTTTTTGCCAAGGTTTGTGGATAGGATAGTGTAACAGATTTAATATTATTTTAGTATCTATGTTTGTTTCAGTTTAATATATATTTATTAATGTATGTAATTTATATTGGTAGATATGTATTACGCAAATCCTGCCTGTTCCACAAATGTGTAGAAGATTCTCGAGAGTAAGAATCAACAATATGTTTTACCAAAGCACTAGCGCATCTTCTAATACTGTTGGGCCAATTGAGCTTTCGAGGACTCCGTCTAAAGATTATAAATCGACGTGCCAAGAGACAGGATATATTGTTGGTCTGCTATACTCGGTATAAGATAAGTCTAAGAAGCTATAATTGTGATGAGCGCTTATTTGTCGGATAACTACAGATAGTTGGCCAGAAACGTTTATAGATTTCGAACATTACAAAATTCAGTGAATTAATTTCGGACATTTGTATTTCTACAAGGACATTAGACATTTTCGCTCGTGAAAAACTTACGTGCAAAGAATAGAGCTAGCTAGCATTACCGTTAAGTGAAGTGTGCCTACGTATCAACATAAAAGTAATTTGGGTCTTGTAAACTCTCGACAAAGTATTCAGTTCCAGACTAGACAGAGGATTTAATATTGTTTGTAAGATTGTAAATCTTTTGTATGTAAATCGTTATTTGTAATAACCGTTATTATAAATTGTGTTGTTGTTTGTATATTAAAACATAATTCCGCTATTCGTTTTCCTATAGCAAAGCCACATCGGGATATCTGCTGTGTCCACCGAGGAGAATCGAACCCTGATTTGGTCGTTGTAAATCCGTAGACTTACAGCTGTATCAGAGGAGGACCTATTTCTGTTAAGAAAGGAAATTGTGTTTATCAATCTTGTTAGCAAATATAAATTTAATACGTATCGACATTTAAGTAACTTCTAAATTAAAATTTTGGTTATTTGAAATCGTAATACAAATAAAGATAAACTTATAGGCTTGTGTTAAAACTGTGAATACTTCATAAAGAAGAAAACTTGGATATTCTGTACTCTAATTAAGTTCTCATACAATCCACACGAAGTTTCTGTTCACATTGTCGCTTATATTGGGCAAGCTTGTCTTGCTTCGTAAAAATGAATATATTGATGGTCAGTAACAGCTATGATCATAAAACGCTTCAATTACAGGTATCACTTTTCATCGTTTTGATATCAGTTAATTCAACATACAACCCGTAGTACAACTTATGTTAAATTAATACGTTTAATTTTCTTAACAACTAAAAAAACGTAATCAATAATTATCATCTTTATGAAGTTTCGTTGAACGTTCGAGCCACAGCTACTAATATGTATCTAGACCAACATCTCTCGTCCTCTTGTGGCCGTTGGGTTGGGTGGACCGGAAAATTCCGTAAAGATATCCTTGTACTATTTTATATACCTTATATGCCACTAGTTATTTAAGTTATGGAATCTATTTCTTGTAAAATCGAATCTTGTTTGTCTTCAAATGAAGGTTTTTTTTTTTCCTTCTTCAACGTAAATAGTTTGACCAAATTGCAATTATTATAGTCAACCTTTGATATATAAAACTAGCTTGTCTCCCGCATCCACATAGATAACTTGTGTAACTAGTTTTATAAAACGAATTATAAACCTTTTTGAAGAACAATTTTGTTTAATCTAAATCTAAAATTTAATCTAAAATTTGGTTATTGGGCAAAACATTTATAGAACTAAACATAACCAGTTAAGTGAGTGTTTTACAAGTATGTCCAAACACCCAAGTTCAAGTTTACCTGAGAGGTGTAAAGGAAAACCAAAGAAATAAGAAATAAGTGATAGTTTATTTTTTTATAGACAGAGGATATAAAACTACATGCTGTCCCTGATTTAGCAAATATTTGGATCGAATATTTAGAGAGAATATTAAACCTGTAAGATCTGTAAAAACAACAACAAGGCTTTGATTTTGATAGAATATTAAACTGGAAAGAGAATTTTAACAGAGTGATCAGTTATGTAAACTATTTGTGTTTTCTTATTGCAAAGCCACATCGGGCCATCTGCTGAATGTAAAATAAAAATAAAAATAAAAATAAACAAAAAACAAACAAGCAAAAAAAACTTTTCAAAAATTAAGAAAATGAAGGGATGGCAAATATCACTCCTTCAAAAAACAAGAATTAATAATTAATTATTTATTAATATTATTTAATAGTTATAATAATTAATAAATATTAATGCTTTATATTTATATTTCCAAAATCAATATTTATAAATGAATTAATAACAATAATTCTTTGTGTTGTTTTAACGTACAGTAATATATATAATTATTTAATACAACTGAGTTTAATTTATCTTATTTTTGTATTTCAATATTCTATTGTGTGTCAGTGATGTTATGTAGGGATAATGCAAATGCCATCCTATATTGTACATGTATGTATATATAATAAAGTTTATCATTTTGTTTTATAATGGCCCAGCAAGGCCAGGTGGTTAAGGCATTCGACTCAAAGTCTGAGTCCGGATCCCCGTTACACCCAAACATGCTTGCTCTTTCACTCATGAGGACATTATAAAGCACGATCAATCCCACTATTCGTTGGCAAAAGAGTAACCCAAGTGTTGGCGGCGGGTGGTGATGGCTAGCTGCCTTCCCTCTAGTCTTACACTGCAAAATTATGGACGGCTATCGCAGATAGCTCTCGTGTAGCTTTGGCGAAATTAAAAACAAACAAACTGACAATTATATTTCACATAAGCCACTGATTTTCTAACAGAAATATTAATTGAAACATAAATATTATTCCATCAAACAAATTCACACAATATATATCTATACATAAATGAATTAACGACTATAATTCTTCATTTACTTTCTCTTGTTATTATTTTTAACTTATTATCTTATTTGATCGTACTGTAATTTTTATTTTACATATGTGAAATGTTGACGTTACCCCAGGTACTGAATAATATGTTTGAAAACAAATAAGCTTTACGCTTAATAACAAACACAAATGCTTGATTTACATTTAAATTGGTTTATTGTTAATAGTTTGAAATGATTTATTTTAAGGATTTATAATGTATAATATTGAATAATATTTATATGTTTTAATGTTTAGTTTCCCAATAAGTGGTCAAAGGCTGCCTCGAGGAGTCACCTGTTTCAACCACTTGCACCTATCTACAGTTGTGTGTTGTCTGTCGGTAAATCAGTAGATACTAAAATGTCGTCATATAAGGGACGCTTAAAGTTGCAATTTGTTACTGTTGTGACGTGAGTAAAATATGCGCATACCACGAATAACGAGAAGAATTATACATTCTGTAAACTACAACAGAGCACGACATATGAACTTCAAAAGTAAGAAAAAATATTTGTTACTTTTAATATAAGTTTTATCTACTCTCGAAACACAACATTTTCAAGGACCATGCGGAAGTACATCTAGTTTTTATTTTTTACACTAATAATTTTTTATTCTATTCTTTTATAATTTGTTTATATATGTTAGTTAAAAATTTTATAATTTTCAGAGTGATGCTATTTTGGATATTCTTTGGGCATATCGACATTTAATTAGATATTACTTTGTCTAATACAATTCACGTGGATAACTGCCAGACGGGTGTGTGCGCGTGTATGTTCTGTGACTGACAGATGGGTGTGTGTGTGTGTGTGTGTGTGTATTTACTGTAACTGATAGATGGGTGTGTGTGTATGTGTGTATTTACTGTAACTGACAGACGGTAAATATTTGTTTCTTTTTTTTGTTTAGTTTTATTTTTAATGATTCTTATTTGGTATTTTCAGTTTAACTTTCTCAGTATACTTATAATGTTATGCCCTCAAGTGGCATAGCGGCACGTCTGCGAACTTATACTTATAATGCTAGAATCCGGGTTTCGATATCCGTGGCTCGGCATGGCCAGGTGAGTTAAGGCGTTCGACTGGTAATCTGAGGTTTGCGGGTTCGAATACCCGTCGCACAAAACATGCTCGTCATTTAAGCCGTGGGGACGTTATAATGTGACGGTCAATTCCATTATTCGTTAGTAAAAGAGTACTCCAATAGGAGGCAGTGGGTAGTGATGACTAGCTACCTTCCCTCTGTCTTACACTGTCAAATTAGGGACGGCTAGCACAGATAGCACTCGCGTAGCTTTGCGCGAAATTCAAACAAACAAATCGATATCCGTGGTAGGCAGAGCACAGATAGGCCATTGTATTGCTTTGTGCCATGACTTCGAACAAACAAACATAATGTAGCGTTATTTCTTTGACACAGGTTTAATGATATAAAATATTCTACAACTTGATTTTGAATAAATATTCATTTATTGAGGTTTTATAGAAACATAAGTTGTTTCCAGATGGTGATATGATCGATGTTGGAGTTATGTCCAACTAATATTAGTTTTATGCGATGCAGTAGTCTGATAATTTTATTCCAATGTTTCTTTATTCTTTAAAAACATTTTTGTCCAGTTCAGCGATATATATATATTTCTTCATAAATATAATGTTCCTTGTAGGTAACATTAATTTTTTTTTATAAGTTGGGTTGTTCAACTTTATTGTTCAACAATTCATGAAAGACTCATATAGAGAAAGCTGCCTTTCTATATACTCAATGATATAGCCACAAGCCAATTGTAGAATTTCAAATATAGATCTACAGTTGAAAATTAAATAGAATGCTGTACGTTTATTATCTTTTAAAGTTAGTGGAAGCAATTAATTTTATCTGCCTTACTTAAAGTGTCCAATATTACTGTTGGTTTTCTGATGAATATGTTAAAAACAGTTGAAGTAATTACTCTTCACATATCTGAGAAATGATTTAACGTTATCAAAGCCGACAGTTCCAGTGCTTGAAGTAAAAACGGAACAAAAACTAAACGAAGTTTACTATAATCATGGAAACAACGAAATCAGAACAGCTTCACTGTCACGAAGTTCAAACCCTTCGTTTAGGTCAATGCAAATAACCCGTTGTTCAGTTTTCATATAAGCAAACCCAACAATCAAAAATAAAACATACATGTAGAGTAAAAAAACAGCAATTACAGCTAGATTTTTTAACCCTACAAAAAGCAGTAAAATACTTTGAAATCTACAATTTTATTAACATACAAAGTATTTAATACATCACGTGATTTAGCATGAAGTTACATCAAGGACTATCAATGATCCTAGAATTAAGGGGAATTGATCCTAAAGTTTTGGCCTTGTAAGTCCGTAAACGTTTTGATGATCCACCAGGGAACAATACATTTCCTACCTTAGGAAAGAAATTTAAAATGTTGTTGAAGAAATAAACTTCCAAACAAACTTCGAAATATTTTTATAATAACCTATTACGAGTATTTGTATTGTTATTATTATGTCTTATAATTCATACTTTATTTGAGTATATAAGTGAATATCCAAAATATTTGTTCTGTCTTATTACCAAGTTTAGCCATAGGAATCAGTACACCCGTAATCATCTTTATAAAACTTTCATAGGAATATAGTTTTGTGGTATTGGTAATTATTGTATCATTTTACTGTCTCCTAGGTCAGAGGTTTTCAAATTATAAGTCTGGCCTCAAAGTGGGTCGCAGTGTGATGAAATTGAGAACTGCTATCCTACGTGATGGACGTTGGACGTTTTTCCACTTGGACGACTGTTGTACGTTCGATCGCCAGAGGGAGACAGAGAAGTAATTCGTTTGATTTCCACCCATTGAGTTCCACTGACCACGTAAAAAGGTGTGTTAATATATCTGATTGTTTTTTTTATCCGTCTTGTAGGTTTGGGTGTGACAGAGAGAATCGTCTGTTAGTGAGGAATTTTCTTCCTTGAGCTAATTCCTGTACATCAACAAACTAGCGTGCACATTTCTTTGTAGTTTTTCATGTTCTAAATCCTTGTTATCTTTAAGAAAATAGCATAAAACTTCGTCAGTCATGTTACCTGTGTTGTGTACTATATTGCTTCCCGTTCACAAAAATATGTAATAAATGATTTGTGTTTCAATTTGTGAAAAGTCTAATATTTAGTTTATCCTGCTCCCACATCTTGAGTATCCATAACTGTCTTGCAACTTCATGAGGACCAGTGATCGTTTTGTGGGTATTTTATTTCTTGTTGGTTGCTACTTTATTAGGACTACTGATCGTTTTGTGGGTATCTAACTTCTTGTTGGTTGCTACTTCATTAAACCCAGTGATTGTTTTGTGGGTATCTAACTTCTTGTTGGTTGCTACTTCATTAGGACCAATGATTGTTTTGTGGATAACTAACTTTTTGTTGGTTGCTACTTCATTAAGACCAATGATTGTTTTGTGAGTATCTAACTTCTTGTCGGTTTCTAAGTCCATACCAGATTATTCCATTGGAGTAAAACCATTAAGACTGTAGTTTTATACTGCGTTATTAGTAACTTTCTTACTTTAACCTGATAGAAATATCTTAATCTTATACCATATAAACTTATAAGAATTTGATGTTTAATTGATTTAAGGATAAAGAGTTAATTTATTATCTTTCAAAATCATAAAAATTTGATTTGCAAAAAAATGTTGTCTCACATAAAAGAAGTCTTCAACATAGAAGAATAAATCCATTTAAGGAATCAAGACTTATAACAATTGTAATTTATTTATATCACAAGTCTAACATAGACATATATCATAATACAGTTTATTGCTAAACTAGAAAGTAATAGCTAACTTCATACAACTTTAGAACCAGAAGAAAAATACATTATTTGAAGTACAATGTATTATTTTCATATTTTTGTTCTTTCTTTTTGGGATGAAAGTTCATGAAACCCCAAGTTTCATGATACCCAGTTCCGAAGTATCTTAACTAATATTAAGTATAACCAATGGTGCTTTATTCCGCAATACATTTTAATTTTAGGCAACGCAGGAAAGATAAAATCGAATTTTGGATTTAAAATATTCATTTACGGAGTTTATTATTGCATTTTACGTGATCTCATTGGACATAGATACATACATAAACGAACAACGAAACAAAATCGTTTTCTGATAAAACATAACATTGAACAAAACCATCTAGAAATCTTAGTTATCTCAACAAAATATACAGTACTTATTTTTTTATTTTTAACATTTGCTCTCTGAACTGATTGTAACAACCAGTACATGAGTTTATTTTAAAAATAAGAACAAGTGGAAGGCCTGAAGTCTACTCACAGATGCATGTTTTTTTTACCATAAGGCCTTTGATAGTCAGAGTTTCAGTTTTACCTTGTGTTAACAAGGGAACGAATTATTTCTCTCTGTTAACAGGTGAAAACGGCGTTCTCTGTTCCCTTTCAGTTCGAGAACTGCTGACAACAGTAACAGAACAAATTAATCCTTAGTGATAAAATCTATATGCTTAGAACCCACTGTATAAACATAACATTCGAATTCAACAGTGAAAGCTCCACTACTGATTAGAAATTATTGGTTTTATTTAGTACCATTAGATATTCGATTTCTGACAATTCAGCAATGCAAACAGTTGCTTTCGAAAACCTGAACAATAATGTAACGGTAAACCACTGTGCATTTTCCAAATGATATAAATGTAAACCATTGTATTTCATCTCCAAATTAAAAGCTACTGTATATTGTTTCCATATAGTCTAAACGTAAACTGCTATACAACGTCTCCAAAAAAAAAAACTAGTTAGAAACCACTATGCATTGTCTGCAAATAACCTAAACATAAACTACTGTACTTGTCTCCAAATAACCTAAACATAAACCACTGTACTTGTCTCCAAGTAGTCTAAACGTAAACCACTATGCATTGTCTTCAAACAGCCTGAACATAAACTACTGTGTATTGTTTCCATACAACCTAAACGTAAAACACTGTGCATTGTCTCCAAATAACTTAAACATAAACCTCTTTGCATCTTCTTCCATTCAAAAACGCAGTCAGTATAGCATTTATCTTTCTTGGCTAGTGAGCCATAAAATATTACAACATATAAGAATGAGAAATAGACATATTTTTTTGTCTCTTACTTAATATGTTGCTGAAAAATTAATGTTTTTACACACTAAAATGATACGTTTTATTGATACAATACCACTCAATGACCTTACATTGACCTTAAAGTAGTCTGTAAGAAAGTCAAAATTATATGCCAATGAGAATCTAGCAACAATAACCCACTTCTAAGGCTAGTGTTTGACGGATGTCTTAACAGTGGACATGATGCATCTGACAAATGTCTTTGTAGGTAATAAATAAGTTCTCAGACACACCTGACAACCAAGTTACCAAAGCAAAATTCATGTGTAAGTTAGAAATATGTTTTGTTAGTCGATGTTTTAACAAGTATACAGTTGGATATTTTGTTTCATCATTGAATCGTGTGCAAAATCATTGTAAATGTATATGATAGCCATAACATTGGAAAGAAATATAAAATAGGCTTGCATATCTTCAGAAACATTTCCATTGAGAGCTTTCGTTCTTATTTCTAGGACAATTTCTAGGCCAAGTGAGCACTTTACACAAGAAGATCGTATGAGTAAAATTAGAAATCCAATATTGAAAAATTTAAAATCATAAAAAAATAGTTTATGTGTTTCGCCATTGTATTTTTCCTCGTTTTATACAACGATATTTAGAAATTTCATTGAAAATATACAAAACTAGCTTAATGTTATATATGTGTTTTATTAAAACATACCAAAGTACAACAATAGCCAAGGATGTTTTAGCGTCAACAACAACAAACATTTTACATTAGTTGTATACAGGTGACAAAACGCCGTTTTTTAAGGGGCAGAATATTACATAGCACCATTTAAAAGGATTTACTATTTATTATAAGCTCATAGTTTTTGTATAAAAGCCTTAACAACTGAAAAAGTTTCTTTTTATATGAACCTTGTTCTTCTTTTGTCATACAGACAGTTACATCAACTTGTTTCACCTTACTATTCTACTGAAAAATGTATTTAAACTTACACTAATGTGTTTCTCATACTTTCTCATTATGTTAGTTAGATTGATTTCCTTTTCCTGTTCCTGATCTATCATATTTAAGAATATTTAATGACAAGCTATTATTGGTTTCGTAAATTACTAAATTGTGTACAATTTCGACAACATTTTCTGCTGGATTAATGCATCTAGTTTCTCTATTCATGCCATAGAAGTTCATCTTACTGAGAGTTTGTAAGGAGTCTTACTCCAATCGTCGACGTAAGCCCCTATTTGTACTTCATTATTAACGGATCATTCAACACCATTTGGAATAAACGAGTACAACTAACTGTCGTGTAGGTATTAAGCTAATACTTTCTTAAAGGTTCGGATCATTGTATTGTCTGTATTATGTTAACATACAGTATCATAGTATTGTATTGAACAAAATAAGAAAATTTGAAAGAACTGTGTCTCCTAATTTTACAACTCTCCTTCCATCAGTTCCTCTTTTCCTTCCAAAAACACGTGTTTTTATAATCTCCTTCTGTACTCCATCTTGCTCATCAGTGCTTGTCCTTACCCATTTATCAGGATTAAGAGGCTGAACCTTATATAAAACACATTTCCTAAGCTAGGACTATGACAATCATTCCTCACGTCTACCGACACCTACAGCTAATAAGAAGTAGAAATAACTACACTAATTTCAAGCCCAAGAATACAGTACGTGACCTTCAAACTCTCCATATTCACTAACATAAATACGTCCTAGTGAGCACGTAGTTTCAATGAACTTTACATGTTTTAAGATAATACGTGACAATGTTGTTCGAAAGAATTTACCTTGACCTGAAAAGTATGGCAATGTAAACCACCTTGCAGTAACCAGCTACATCAGCTCCTTCACAACGAAGAATGAAATAAACGAAACCGAATATCAGATAATGCAGTAGTTTATGTTTAATTATGACTTTGGTCTACACCAACTATTCTTGTATAATAAGTTTTTAGATAAACAAACAAGCAAAAAAGAATCAAAATGAACGCAATATCACACGTTATTTGTTAGTTTGAACACTAATAGTTTAATTAAGTATTTTGGTCTTTTTTTTTCGTTCTATATTAGGCCCGGCATGGCCAAGCGTGTTAAGGCATTCGAGTCCCGTTCGCGCCAAACATGCTCGTGCTTTCGGCCGTGGTGGCGTTATAATGTGACAGTCAATCCCCTAATCGTTGGTAAAAGAATAGCCCAAGCGTTGGCGGTGGGTTGTGATGACTAGCTGCTTTCTCTCTAGTCTTACACTACTAAATTAGGGACGGCTAGTGCAGATAGCCCTGGAGTAGCTTTGTGCGATATTAAAAAAAAAACAATCGTTCCATATTCTGTTTATATACTTTTAAAGTATATTTTCATACATTACAAAATGTATAAATTATTGCTAGAACACACGATAAACAGAATTTATTTTTTAGCAGACTAAAACCAATAGTAGAAGTATTATGACTGAAGAAGTACAAATATAAGAAATATATTTAAAGATGTTTAATATCTCGAGGTTGCAATAAGATTCTCCAGCTTGCACACATATGGAAGTGTAAAAGGTTTTATTTTCTTGTTGCTTGAACACTGTGTTCCTAAGACCTAAGATTGTATTACAATTAATTCTTTTTGATCAAAATTAACGCCTTCTAGCGGCCCAGGAATAAGTCTGTAGGCTTATAACCCTAAAAATAGGGTTTCGTACTGATGGAGGGCACATCATAGATAGACCATTCTGTAGCTTTATCCTTAATAACAAACTGAAATATTTTCACTGTTTTCACCCATGTAGTAAGACAAAAGTTTCAAGAGAAACATCACAACATCGAGAGATCTGTTAGGTTTGATTAATGAGTTACAGATTTGTAAAATGATGTAGAAATCATGAACAAGGACAACTCGTTAAACGAGAAAAAAATCGGAGCTTTTTAGTACAGGAGTAATTTGTCTAGTTGTCTCATTCTAGTTTATCGTTTGAAAATTAAGAATAGTCATGCGCAGATAGCCCTTGCGCAAAAATTATAAACAAATAAATCTGACAACTGTCATGACTTCTAATAGGTGAGCTGATTACAATCAGGAAAATTAATTTACCGATAGCTTCATCCTTCATACATCTGCTCTGATGACAATTTCACTAGGAGAGTTTGGTCGTCATCAAGATTGGACAGGTCCATAACTAGACAGGAATAGTCTGGTAGGCAACAACAAGCTTTCCGAACATAACCAAAACTAGAGAAATATATGAATTTTGAGCTAGGATATTATAGCTACATGGAGTTACATTTGAGAAAAAGTAACCAAGACCAGTGCTAGACAAAACTGTTTGTTTGCTTGTTTTTGAATTTCGCGCAAATCTACACGAGAACTATCTGCGCTAGCCATTACTACTTTAGCAGTGTAAGACTAAAAGGCAGCTAGTCATCACCACCCACCGCCAACTCTTGGGCTACTCTTTTACCAACGAAGAGTGGGATTGACTGTCACTTTATAACTCCCCCACGGTCGAAAGTACAAGCATGTTTAGTGCGACGGGCATTTGAACTCGCGACCCTCAAATTACGAGTCGAACGCCTTAACCCACCTG
This sequence comes from Tachypleus tridentatus, assembly GCF_004210375.1. Lineage (NCBI taxonomy): Eukaryota > Metazoa > Arthropoda > Merostomata > Xiphosura > Limulidae > Tachypleus > Tachypleus tridentatus. The sequence continues at coordinate 105,902,296 of NC_134836.1, read as the reverse complement.
GCCATGCCGGGCCATGGATATGTTTAAATCCAGGAAGTTGTGTGACAGTTTTGGAAAGTTCATTTCTGATGATATGCTCAAATTAAAACAGAATGTCGTTTCTAAGGAATGGCAGATACATGAAAAGTAAAAACAAAACAGTTATGAAACATGACAAATACAGGATATACATGTGTTAAAAGCTAATTTTGTATAAAGGTAATGTATGGTTGAAAAACAAAAGCAAAAGTGCTCCCAGCTGTTCATCTACCTAGTATTGACAACACGTTTTATGATAAAATGTACATGTACATAAACGCACACAAAAGGTATGATATACATCATAATTATATAATAAACCAAAACTAATAAGATTACCAAGAAAAATTAAAATTCATATCGATATTAACCAATGAAATTCGTAGCCTCTGGACAACATTAGCAACACAACTTACTGTCAGATTTCATGCATCATAAAATACAAATAACCTTTAATCAAAAGTCAGGACAGCTTCTCGACTGATACCTGAACAGAATAAATACAAAGAGAGTTAAGATAAGGCACGCACGCATGTAGGGTGGCACGAGGGGGTTCGGCCGAACCCTCTGCTTGCGTGATGCAAAAAATAAGCTTATAATGTTATAGCGCAGCTGTTTAAGGTATCTATGCGTTTTCAACGTTATTCTTATGAAGCATCAACGTTTTTTGGCTTGAAATAATCGCATGACCCTTGTATCATTAGCGTACTTTGCGTGATGATTGTGCTTAGCGCAACAGTACTTGTTGGCTTTTGATCTCACAAACTAGAACCTCCCCCTTCAAACATTCTGCATACTGGTTGCAATTGGTTGTTTATTTTTTGAATTTTGCGCAATACCACACGACGGCTTTCTGTGCTAGTCGTCCCTAATTTAGCAGTGTAAGACTAGAGGGAAGGCAGCTAGTCATCACCACCAACCGCCAACTCTTGGGCTCCTCTTTTACCAACGAATAGTGGGATTGAACGTCACATTATAACAACCCCACAGCTAAAAGGGCGAACACCTTTAGTACGACCAGGATTCGAACCCGCGACCCTCGGGTTGCGAGTCGAACTCCTTAACACGCTTGGCCATGCCGGGCCCGTGGATTTGTAAGGTAAAATGGTTGAAATACAGTTTATTAATTACATTGAAGAATCATTCAAACATGACAAACCAATGTAAACTAAAGTTGGACAGTAAGACTGCATGTAAAGTTCGATATGGATTAACGAAATTCACTTTGTATTAGCGGATTTATATGAATTGTGAATGCTACTAAAACAGCTTCAGAAATAAAAGCAAAACCATAGATAGGTATGAATACAGTTATTAAAATAACGACTCTTAAATATTTCATATCGTGTGATTCATTAATTACTAATATTCTCGTATAAAATAATGAAATCACTTTAAAGTGCTGTTTTGTCAATAAAACAAAAAGTGCTTGTATATATATATATAATCAGTAAGCTAATGAAACAAAATTTAAATGTTCATTATCTAGCTAACAACAGATTAGTTCAGGGAGTAAAAACAAAGGTATCTTCATACATTTCCTGAACTAAGAATAAAAGATACGTCATAAATTCTCTTATATTTTGATTATTATGAGCACAAAGTTACAAATATTGACGAATTGATAGCACTCGTGCTACCCAGTAGAATAAATATCGTTATAACACAGCGAGAGTGCCAGATATGTTTGGACTGAGTCACACAGAAAGCCATAGGTAAACTTAAAATACATTACGATGTGTTAATACACTATATCAAAATACAATAACGTAGTGTGTATTCATAACAACGCTTTGTGTTATGTCTCTATATAATACAATTAGGCATGACAGGGTATTTCACTATTTCTGCAAACAATGAATTATGTTTTTATCAGACATAACCGTAACAGAGAATATATACAATACGAAGAAACATTTAAAGGTGATCTTGTATTCTGTTTATATACAATACATTCACCTCAAAATCGTAACTACGCCAGCACTATGTTTTGTGTCGTCTGCTTACAGCACATTGAATATACATATACATTGATATATTTACTTACTCTTACAAGTTACATAAACACCAACAATATACTGTGTTCTCATTTATACAATTGTAACATATTAGCCAGTAACAGTATAGCCCAATACACAGAACAAAATAACTCCTTCAAATCATTTTTAATGTGCCTACATACAATGTTTTTAATTTGTCTGTTTGGAGCAAAATGATTCATGTTTTATATTAATTTTCACCTAACATATTTGTAAACATATTCACTTTTATACTTTATATAAACACAAGCATAAATATCCTAACTTATGTAGTATGTTTACATCATTTCAATATCTTAGTACAGCAGCAGTACAACTGGGTAACATATAGAAATTATAGGGTGTCCAAATCTAAAATAATAATGTTATTAAAATAACAATATAATAATAACAGTACAATATAATAAACATAAAATGCGCTAGTATGTACTGAAGAAGAGTAAAATATACATACGTGTAGAAAAGTGAAACATAAATACATTAGTACAGGTTACAGAAAAGTGAAATATAAATACATTAGTACAGGTTACAGAAAAGTGAAACATAAATACATTAGTACAGATTACAGAAAAGTGAAACATAAATACATTAGTACAGGTTACAGAAAAGTGAAATATAAATACATTAGTACAGGTTACAGAAAAGTGAAACATAAATACACTAGTACAGGTTACAGAAAAGTGAAACATAAATACATTAGTACAGGTTACAGAAAAGTGAAATACAAATACATTAGTACAGGTTACAGAAAAGTGAAACATAAATACATTAGTACAGGTTACAGAAAAGTGAAACATAAATACATTAGTACAGGTTACAGAAAAGTGAAACATAAATACACTAGTACAGGTTACAGAAAAGTGAAACATAAATACATTAGCACAGGTTACAGAAAAGTGAAATACAAATCATTAGTACAGGTTACAGAAAAGTGAAATACAAATCATTAGCACAGGTTACAGAAAAGTGAAACACAAATACATTAGTATATGTTACAGAAAAGTGAAATACAAATCATTAGTACAGGTTACAGAAAAGTGAAATACAAATCATTAGTACAGGTTACAGAAAAGTGAAATACAAATCATTAGTACAGGTTACAGAAAAGTGAAATAAAAATCATTAGTACAGGTTACAGAAAAGTGAAACATAAATACATTAGTACAGGTTACAGAGAAGTGAAATACAAATCATTAGTATAGGTTACAGAAAAGTGAAATACAAATCATTAGTACAGGTTACAGGAAAGTGAAATAAAATCATTAGTATAGGTTACAGAAAAGTGAAATACAAATCATTAGTACAGGTTACAGAAAAGTGAAACATAAATCATTAATACAGGTTACAGAAAAGTGAAATACAAATCATTAGTATAAGTCGTAAAAATTGAAACATAAATACATTAGTACAGGTTGTAGAAAAGTGAAACATAAATACATTAGTAAGGTTGTAAAAGATTGAAAGATAAATACATTAGTACAGGTTGTAGAAAAGTGAAACATAAATACATTAGTATAGGTCGTAGAAGAGTGAAACACTAGTAAGCTAGTACATCTACTAGTTGGCAGAATACAATAAAAACAAGAGAGAATCTTCAATAGCCGTGGCTTTAATTAGGTCTCAAATTGGTCAAGAGATGGAGGTACGAGCTAAAGGTTTATACTCAACATAAAACTTAAAGCCACTCAATGAGCTGTTATGTCCCGGCTAGTAACTTAAGCACTTCGATAATTTAGATGAATGGGATAATTACAACCTTTGTGCATCCAACGTACACTAGAAATATATTTCAATGAACCAAAACGCTAATAAAATCAAATAAAGCTGCAAACTTTATTGAGCAATATAGTCTGTGTTATAGTCGTTAAATCTTGAGCTTTTTGTAGGGAATTTAAAGCTGCCTAATAGTGTAATAGCACAAAATTCATTGTTCTACTTGTTAGCTTCAGATATACATCGCTTTGATTTCTTTTTCCACCTCGTAACAGTGACTATGTTATTAGAAGAAACACCACCTGAAAAAAAAAAAATTATTTTAATCATTAACATCTACGCACAAAATTTTGGCATTACTTTAAATAAAATTCCCGTATGCCACAGTTGTTAGTTGATATCGCATTGCATAAATTTATTGAATTCAAATATGTTTGCTTTATTAACATTTAATAAATGAACAAGTAATGAACACTGAGGAGCACAAATTCTCCATAATGTACTAGAAGACTGCATGCGCCACATCACATCTAATAGAACAGAGAAAGCCTTAGTGTTTACTTGTACAAATCTGAGACGTGCAATAAAACCGTGAACCAGGATGTTTTTAAACCAGTGATGTTTTTGATGAGCGAGTTGTGTGTTCTTGTTTTCGTTTTGTTACACCTGATGCTTATAATCTGAGTCGCTACCAAAACAAAAAGGAAGAAAAAATCAGAAGCATTATAGTTTCATGTTACACGAAATTAGGGCACTAAAAACAAAACAAAAATTGTAATATTCTCACTTTTAAAAGTGCAGAACAAATGATGTTAAAAGTGCTCTCCTCACTTAATGAATTGAGCGCCTATTGTCAAATTGTTTCTGATTTCATCTTGTAGTAAAGTTTTGTCGGCTAGAAAGCGCCCTCTTGTATATACAGTGGAGCGCCATTAAGCCGCGGACCAGTAAACCGCGAAATCGCTTAAGCCGCTGTAGCAAGTCTTGTCCCAAAATTTTTGATGTATTAAATCTAAAAACTACCTGGCTTTTTTCACACTCTCCTTGTCTTTATAACTTCAAGGGGATATTTAAAAAGGATTTGCTTTAATTTGGGAAATAAATAAAATATATTACAATAGAAACCGACCGTTAATCTACCTTATCCGCTCTCTATGTCAGCTTTATGGAGGTCTCCATTGTTACTGAATCACACCTCTCCATACATTAAAGTTAATACGCGGTAAATCCGTGAAAAAAGTTATCAATAATTTCAGCTTTTAAGTCCAATTACAAAAAAGAGTTTATCAAGTCCATGGTAGAAGAAGACAAGAGCGTCCCCGAGTTTCTCAAGAAGGTATGGGTTAAGCAAGCGCTCTATTTATCAGAGACAGCGTGGCAAGCGGTAAAGGCAGAATCGATCCAGAAGTGTTGGAACAAGACCCTGGGGGGTCCATTCGCTGAAGGCAACAGAGAAGAAGACTCAGATGATGATGAAGAAGAATTCCTTGGTTTCACCCCAGCAGAAGTGAAAGAAGCAGAGCAGAAGTTAATGAAAGCTGTCCACTCAACTGTTCCCGTCCAAGAAATTCTGTCAGCGTGGTTCTCGATTGATGATGATGTACCAGTAGCTTCCTCAATTTTAGCAGAAGAGACCATGAGCGAAGATGAAGAAGAAGAAGATCCTTCCCCAGTACCTCCAACAAGAACTAAAGATGAAGCCGTCAAAGGACTTGAGGTAGCCCTAGAGTACTACGAGCGTGAGGGAGACAAGCACTACAACTAAAGTCCATGATTAGAGACGCCAAGAAGAGGGCAACAATGAGCAAGAAGCAAGCAACAATAACGTCATACTTTACCAAGAAATAAACTGTATTTGAACTATCTTATCTGTATTTGTAATTTTTAAAATTAATAAATTGAATAAAATTTTGTGATAATAATGTAAAAAGTGGATAAAAATTTAATGTGGTTTCGTATATATTCGTAAGAATTTCAAATGTAATAACTCGGTACTTGTTAAAACGGCACTTGTCAATTGTAAGCCGCGGTTAAGCAGGTTGACCCCCCAAATACCGCGGCTTAATGGCGCTCCACTGTATATATATAGCAATTAATGTGTAATTGTAATTTTAGTTGCTCTAATATATATCTAAAGACAGATAGATAAAAGAAAATATGCTATCAAAATACATTGAAAACAAAATAAAGTAACCGAAATAAATTACACATACGCATATATATATTGTTGGTTTCTGTTTCGTTCCCGTGATTACCCTTTATCTTTACCTTGGTTTATAACTGTCTTGAAGAAATAACTATTTCCGCATAACCATTCCTAATTTCGACCTTTTAGGCACTCAACATACCTGCCGCCAATTCTTGGGCTACTATCACAGTATTGTGAGATTTAGCAGCCAATACTATAGTGCATCCATGACCCAAAAGCGGGGAGCGTTTTTTTTGTGGCACTGGCCGCAAACTACTAGTTCTCAGATTCACAGTTCAAGCGCACTCATCTCGCAATAGTCGTACCTTTATATCTCATTATTGTTTTAATGATATTTCAAAGTGAATTTTGTTTTATACAAAAGATATATAATGAATAAATGTAACTGCAGCCATCGAGCACTGAAGTTGATTATAACGAATAGTCTGAAAGAACTCTTTGAAGACAGTATACATTGAACCAGGCAGCTCAAGTTATACGAAGATTTATATCGATTGGATCATTAATGCATATGATAAGTCAAATACTACACAATGAGTTGATACGATGTATGAAAACCCCCTCGTTACAGTCCGTGTTGTTACGTTCGGTCATGGTCTATCTAATGACTGACTTCGCATCTTAACATTGGTCCATTGCTCCGTCACATGTAGCAGAGAAGTAAATAGTTCTGACCTCCTGTATTGTAAAGCTAACATGGGTTCTTATAGCACAAAGATGCTTAAATAGTTTGAACTAAGTACAGAACTCAGAACGGTCCAGATTACATCAAGAATTTTACTTGAGGTCACTTACAAAAGAAATAAGATAAGGCTCAGAATATCAGGTAATTTATATACAAATCAAGCGGATCAGTCGTGTTCAAAATAAACCCAGAAAGTTATGTTTCAGGTAATGCAATGGTGGTGTAGAGATAAAATCACATAATAAAACTGAACTGTTAAAGTTAGTTAGATACCAATGGTAAAAGATGATACTAGAGATAAAAAATATAAAAAGAGAGATATATAACAAGTTAAAGTGACCTAGGTTTAACAAAAACGGTAGGAAGCAAATGCGAGTAAACAGGAGCATGACAAACAAGTATTTGTAAAGTCAATACGGATGTTTGAAAGAATAAGGCAAACCGATAAACATACAGGCGAAATATTTTGGGTATATGTCAAGGGGCTATGAACGTACATTCAATAATATTCCGAAGATGATGCTATAGAGCATGATTATATCAAGTGTACAATCTTGAATCAACATATCCAGTTAATAAGGCCATCATTACAATAGTGTTAGATACTGCGTGACACCTTCTCAGGAATCGCCTGCATTTCCGACGCAATGGTGTCCAACCTGCAGGAGATATGTTTTAGCAATAGATTTGTATCTTCGGAAAATATCATAATCGGTAGTCAATAGAGTTAGGATCTGAAGATCGTCTGGACCAAGTGCTGAGACGTTTTAAACTGAGAAAGCATAATCTACATCTGGTGTTAGTCCTGTAACGGTATGCTCAGAGTACTGTAGTCATGCTAATGAAAAACTCCACGATCTGTACCTATTGTTTCAAAACGTTAGATTGTCTTGTGCCTTTCAGTGTTTATAACAGAATAACACTTGTTTCTTCCATGCATTTACAGCGCCCCCAGTGCTGTTTTAAAGAAATATTCTAATATACGCTCGTGATTTTTTTTTAATTTCGCGCAAAGCTACTCGAGGGCTATCTACGCTAGCCGTCCCTAATTAAGCAGTGTACGACTAGAGGGAAAGCAGCTAGTTATCACCACCCACCGCCAACTCTTGGGCTACTCTTTTACCAACGAATAGTGGGATTTACCTTCACATTATAACGCCCCCACGGCTGAAAGGGCGAGCATGTTTGGTGCGACCGGGATTCAAACCTGCGACCCTCGGATTGCGAGTCGAACTCCTTAACACACTTGGCCATGCCGGGCCTTGTACGTTCATGAACCCTTATACAATAAACTATTATACCTATGTGTTACACAGATTGTTCCAGACACCCACAGTAACCTAAAAGTTATTGGTAATAACAGGTAGGAAAATATAACACGAAATACATTATCAGTAAATGACGGTAAAATAAAATAGCAAAGGATGAGAAACAAAGGCTAGAAGGACATAAACTGATAACAGAAGAATAATAGATGGCAGCTACATATACTGTCTTATCAAAGTTGTTTTTCCTTTTAAGATTTACCTTAAACGAGAGTTAAAAATTCCGTTAATTCATAGATTTACATGTCATGTTATATGTTTCATTATAATGTTATGGTTACCACGGCATTTTTCCATCCAGTTGTACACTTATTCTTTCATATTTTCCTTTTCAGTTTATATATTTTTCTATGTGTGTTTTATCGCAAAGACCCATCGGACTATCTGCTCTACCCACCGAAGGGACTCGAGCCTTTGATTTTAGCATTGCAAATCTGTTGGTTTATCACTGTCCCACAGGGGATATACACGTATTTCTAAGACGTATTTATGTAGCAGTAAACTTTTTCAACTTGTTTTAAGCCAGTTTTGCAGTAAAATGGAGATTATAATAAAAGTTTGTTTGTTTGCCGTTAAGCACACAGCTACACAATGGGTTATATGTTCTGTGTCCGTCATGAATACAGAAACCAGATTTTTTTAGTGTTATAAGCCTTAAGACGTTCTGTATGACTGAGTGCATATTGAGTAAGATAGTAAAGTTTGTATGAAATGTTGAAAAACAAACTTTGTTTTAGTGTTTTGTTTGAGTACAAAGCTGCCCAATTAATTATCTGCGCTATGCCCGCTGATCGATAGCATCACGAACTTTGGTTTTCTTAGCTCATAATCTTAGTACTGAGCCACTAGCTGGTATTAAAAATACTCAAGAAACCTCAGCAATATTTATTTAGCCTTACCAATTTTAATGTATCTAAAATAATTAAAAATAATTAAATTTTGGAGAAGTCCTAACTTATACTGTCTCACTACTTAATAATCCTGAAAAAGAAATGTTCTTAGCCTTTTAAGCTTTCTAGAGCTTTATCATAAAGACATATCTTAAATCGTTTTACTTTTATTCAAATAAGTACCTTCCTATAGTCAACTTTCTGTGTCATTAGTCTATTAATATCAAAATATGAACGACGAAGAGGTATTTACATTTAAAATCAATAGGAAGGTGTACAATTAGAAAGGTCAGTGGTCCGTCTTATTAATAACTCTATGCATACAGATTAGGTTATTCAGATTACTCTAACGCTTTTATTTATATGCATACTATCTACTTGCGTGTATTCATATCATACATCAACATTTAAATATACAAGACATGTATTTTTTTTTTAACGTGCCCTCTCTCCACCAAGTAGTGATAAAATTAAATACGTGCACATTACCCTGGAAAAATAATATTTTATAAGAATTGTTCATGCAAAAGTTCAAAGGGTATTGAGACAACTTGATTACTATAAGAGAATTATACCATTTTATATAGTTAACTATAAGGTGAAATAATACCATCCTATATGATTATCCATCTTTTTGAATAATTACAACCTATATAGGTACCAATTATCCTGTCTCCCGCTGGAGAACCAATACAATCAGAGGTTCGGTTCCCCTCGGTGGATAGCCCGATTAGATTTTCTTTAAGAAAAACACACACACAAAACCATCGTCTTAAATAATGGCCCGGCAATGGCCAGGTGGGTTAAGGCGTTCGACTCGTAATCTGAAGGTTGCGGGTTCGTCACACTAAACATGCTCGTACTTTCGGCTGTGGTGGCTTTATAATGTTACGGTCAATCCCACTATTCGTTGGTAAAAGAGTAGCCCAAGCGTTTGCGGTGGATTGTGATGACTAGCTGCTTTCCCTCTAGTCTTAAACTACTAAATTAGGGACGGCTAGCAAAGATAGCCCTCGAATGCGAAATTCCAAAACAAAGACTCCTTGTGGATACGAGTTCACCCATTTTTCTTTTCGTGAAACACACCCTTCTACAATTACACACCCTCCCCGTTGGCATTTGTTCTTCTTTTATAAACCTACTTTTAATTTCTATTTGAAATATCAAGCAACCAAAATTATTCATTGCTGTGTAAATATATATTTGATATGTTGTTGATAATTAGATGTAACTCTTCGTTTAACCCAAATAATTGACACAAATTCACTGCTTAAAATATCACCCAGTTTGTTCATGTTCTAAATCGCATTACTAACTAAAAGCGAATGTTTGAATTGATAGTATCTGGGATACAACCAAAATGACGTTACATATGAGTTTATTTTTAGTTTCTGTCTTCTGAAGATCGCCCAATAGATAATACATCTTTCTTAAAACATTTTATTTAAATTCGTCATTAGATCCAAATATAGCTTTCCAATCCATCTTATATTGATATGTGGGCCCGGCATGGCCAAGTGTGTTAAGGCGTTCGACTTGTAATCTGAGGGTCACAGGTTCGAATCTTCGTCACACCAAACATGCTCGCTCTTTCAGCCGTGGGGGTGTTATAATGTGACGGTCAATCCCATTATTCATTGGTAAAAGAGTAGCCCAAGAGTTGGTGGTGGGTGGTGATGACTAGCTGCCTTCCCTCTAGTCTTCAAAAAAACAAAAACAAACAAAGTTAAAAGCTGCAACAGTTTTGGTAATCAATAAAAACATATAGATATAAACTAAATTAATATATTTTAATTGTTTATAACGTAACAGTTTCCACCAGGAGGCATCGAGGCAATAAAAAATAATATAATTATACCTTTCTTTACTAAATGCATTTAAAAAACATCTTCCAAGTATTTACTGTTGTTCAATAATCCTTGAAGTTGAAATTACCATTAAATATTGAATAGTTGTCTAGAACTGTGTCCATGTATCACTGAAGAGTTCTTGTTAAATGATTTCATGTGATTCCTGTAATGCATCTGCAATTAAAAGTGTAGAACACATTCAGAAGGCATGCAAAACTAATTCTAGTCTTTAAGAATCACAATCAATCACGTTTATCGGCTTTAAAAAGCACAAAACTCTTGTGAAGGTGTATACAGATAACAGACTGTGTCCTCTCTGTATAAAGTAGTTTAAAATTATGAATGTATACATACGCACCATATGGGTGTCTGAGTCACATAGGGTGCCGACCAAGTTGAAAATATCAATTACTGATTTAGAGAGTAAAAACTTAAATATTTAGAATATTTTAATTTCAACATACTTGCCACTAGTGTGCAGGAACACACTGACCTGGTTTAAAAAGAATAAGATACAAACATTATTCATTCAAATTCAGAGCAGTAATAAAACTTCATGGAATAAGATAAATGAAACGCCTTAATTGTCTAAACATGATTTCTTTGTTTGCTATAGGACTTCTGTTCTAATTACGCATGAGCTGATTGATCAGAAGAAACGTAATTGGTAACGCTCATCGCCAGCTCTTAACCTACTATTACCTGACCGAATAACAGTATTTAACTTTCACTCCTATAGCGCAATCTCAGCCCCATATTGCAGAACGCACCATGAGCACTTGGATTTACAGTATAAACTCACGAATTACTGAAACATGCACGGCCCAGTTTACATATTAATAAAAAACGAACGAGCCACGACATGCTACTGAAGGCGTTCCGTAATTTCAGCTGTTAAAACAGGAACAGTACATTATGTTATTCAGCAAAGGGTAGCTTTTAGGTTACTGCAGACTAGCTGCTCTCTTTCTCGTAAACAATGCTAAATTAGAGACGACTATACCAGAGCCTTTGGGTTTCTGACCTAGCCGTTTAGCCTATGTATCGCGTAAAGTGCCGTTCTGATTGAAAATAACAGATTTATTTTGTGACGTAAACTCGAATGTCCTATTAATTTCAAACTTCATACCAGATTGGTCTTTTAAATACGCTTTTTGTTTGTTTAGAAGTTCCCGCAAAGCTACGTGAGGGCTATTGCGCTAGCCGTCCCTAATTTAACAGTGTAAGCCTTGAGGGAAGGCAGCTAGTCATTCATCACCACCCACGGCCAAATCTTGTACTACTCTTTTACCAACGAATAGTGGAATTGATCGTGATATTATAACGCTCCCGTGGTTAAAAAGGGTGAGCATGTTTGGTGTGGCTGGGATTCGAACTCGCAACCCTCAGATTGCTAGTCGAGCACCCTAACCACCTGGGAATGCAGGGTACATTTAAGTGCGCTGAACTGCTATTACTGACACCAGTTTGGAGCTGTTGCGAAAACTTACATAAAATACCACATTTATAATTAAAGATAATAACGATATTCATGTGAACTTTTAACGATTAAAACAGAGAATAACGTAATCACCTCTCATTTTAACATAACTATTAAAATCGATGCAAATACAAAAATATAGTACAAACCCTTGTTCGGTAGAACTCAAAATTAGTGTTTAGTGGAAAATAATTTGAAAAATAAATTATATATTCTGGTTTGAATTAAACACAAAGCTACACAATGGGATATCTATGCTCTGCCCACCACGAGTATCAAAACCCGGTTTTTAGCAGTTTAGTCTACAGATACACCACTGTGCCTCTGGGGGTTTGTTTTTTTTTGTTTTTTTTTTGGAATTTCGCACAAAGCTACTCGAGGGCTATCTGTGCTAGCCGTCCCTAATTTAGCAGTGTAAGACTAGAGGGAAGGCAGCTAGTCATCACCACCCACCGCCAACTCTTGGGCTACTCTTTTACCAACGAATAGTGGGATTGACCGTCACATTATACGCCCCCACGGCTGGGAGGGCGAGCATGTTTAGCGCGACACGGGCGCGAACCCGCGACCCTCGGATTACGAGTCGCACGCCTTACGCGCTTGGCCATGCCAGGCCTACCTCTGGGGGACACACATATTCTGGTAAAATAAAATTATTACAGAACGACAGCAGAATCAGGAACTATTCACCAGAGATAATTACAAGATATAAAAAATTGTAAAGTAAACTTATATGATTATTATTTTATAAGCTATAAATATAAGTAACTTTTACCACCATATGAAACCTAAGAATTTTAAATTGCTGTTTTGTTCCAATTAATATAGCTTGAAAATGCATTGGTTTTCTTTGTTAAATATTGACCATATAAACAACAAAGCCTAGGGCAGTGACGCTGCTTTAGAACATTACTAGTCATGTTAGTTTAAAATCGATAGATACATTGGCTAAGTCCCATAACTTTTCATTCACGCACGTTTAAAACAAGTGAAGAACAGGAGAAGGAAAATTACAGCTTGGTCACTTAAAGCGACACAACTGCAAAAATTATCCAGTATCTTTACCAGTTAAATTTGTAAAATATTTAAGTTTCGAAAGTTAAAGTTTGTTAATTGTTCATATCCATGCTATAAATATATGTATTTTTAAACAACAATAAAATATAAAACATGAACTTTGACACTTACAATCTAAACGTCATGCTATAGAACACATGAGATAATTGGTTATGTTAAACAACTTGTGGCTCCCTCATAACTATCTCTAATCTAAAACTACTGCTCAGAAGTAGGGAAATCATTCAACAATATCCGCTGCCAACGGGGATACTCTTAACAGAATAGGTCCGAACGTGGCGGACGGTGACTCCGAGGTTTACATAGTTCACGTCCAGTTACCAAAAGAAGAAAAATCAGCAACAAGTGCTCTGTTCTTTAGAGCCGTGAGCGCATTATAAAAGTGTCCGTCAAATTCCGCTATTCGAGTATAACAGTTCAAGGGTATTATTGACAAACTGCCTTCCATTCAGTCTATCATTTCAAAACTAGAGGCAGATAGCGCTGCTAGCCCTCGAGTAGCTTTAAAAGAAAAAAAAACAACATTGAACAACATTTTCAAATGAAAAGATCGATTTTAACTTGTACGAAGCTATACAAAGGGTTATTAGTGTTGTGTCCATGGTTTCGATACTTAGCGTTATAAGACCGTAGACTTACCACTGAGCAACTGAGGGGATGTAGTTTTGATAACATGCCCCCAGTAGAAGGTATGATCAACGGCATGTTCCGGTCTTGAAATGCGGACCTTCAGAAACACATGAGCAAGTAAGATTAAGTGTGTAGTAGATGTACGTATAACACTTGAATAAAATAACGACACAGAAATAAAAATACAATAATAAAGATTTCTTTTAAATAAGTTTACAAATATGTACGCCACTTCTTAGTTTTAAATTTCTCTTAATTTGCAACTCTATATATAAAAAAAGCTCGACGTTGCATATGTTTTCGAATCCCAGTGAAGCTAGGCCTGGCATGGCCAAGTGGTTATGGCGCTCAACTCGTAATCTGAGGGTTATAAGTTTGAATCTCCGTCATACTAAACATACGCGTCCTTTCAGCTGTTGGGGCGTAATATGTGACGGCCAATCCCGCTATTTGTTGGTAAAAATAGTAGCCCAAGAGTTGGCGGTGGGTGGTGATTACTAGCTGCATTTCCTCTAGTCTTACACTGCAAAATTAGGGATGGCTAGCGCAGATAGCCCTCGTGTAGCTTTGCACAAAATTAAAAAAACAAACAATTCCCCAATGAAGCGCGCAACAAAATACTTTAAAAAACACAAAAAATTTCAAGAAAATGTAGTAAAATTTTTATGTTTTCTCATTCAGTATCTTCACAAACGGGTACATTTCTGTAACCATCTCTTAAACATAAGTACACTTCTAAGTTGTGCCCGAGACATGAAATTTCAGGATGACTCAGCAGTTTAATTTTATTCTTTTTTTGTTTTCAAAAGCCACTCAACAAAGTTCAGTATTTCATGGCTACTCACGCATTATACAGTAGTTCAAATATGTTACAAAACGTAAAATCTGTTTTTTTTTTAAATGTAACAACATATAATCCTAAGTCACACTCGAGGCATAAAATTTCGGGATGACTCAGCAGTTTGTTTTCATTTATTGTTTCTAAACGTCTTTCAGTAGAGTTCATTGTTACTGATTATTTACTGTTGTAAACTAATAATATAAACTGTTTTTAGAAAATCTTGCTTAAATATAATAGATTTTTAGCCAGCTTTTCAATAATAAACATTAAAATCAGAGTATCGCGTGTTGTTCCTTTGGGTCGTTTCTCTCGGTTGCGCCATCTCTTGTTCGGTTATATCTTTTAAAAGTTAATATTTATATTTCGCAGAAATAAAACCCTGTCGCCCTAATGAACAGGTCGTCAACCTTAACTGTTTTATTTTATAATAAACATAGTGGCGCTGAAAGATAATAAGTAGAACTCGGACCAAATATGTAATATTTACATTGAGTAACCCTCACTTTAGTTCGCTCTTTGATACGATGAAACAGACTGTGTTTGTTTTAATACATGCAACATACCTCTACCTCAACGACTTATTGAAATAAAAATAAACACATTTTATCTCTATTTCTATTAAAATGATAATGTAAGAACAAAATACAACCAGGCTCTTTCACTTCCAAATTTATTAGGTTTCAGTTCATTATTTCTTCTGTAGTGTTGAAATATAAAGTTAACGCAAGAAGTGAAAACACTTAAAGGTAAAAAAATCACTACTGCTTCATTACTGCCTGCTAAAGGTAAAAAATTTACGACTGCTTCATTACTGCCTGCTAAAGGTAAAAAATTCACTACTGCTTCATTACCGTCTGCTAAAAGTAAAAAATTCACTACTGCTTCATTACCGTCTGCTAAAAGTAAAAAAATTCACTACTGCTTCATTACCGTCTGCTAAAGGTAAAAAAAATTACGACTGCTTCATTACTGCCTGCTAAAGGTAAAAAATTCACTACTGCTTCATTACTGCATGCTAAAGGTAAAAAGTTCACGACTGCTTCATTACTGCCTGCTAAAAGTAAAAAATTCACTACTGCTTCATTACTGCCTGCTAAAGGTAAAAATTCACTACTGCTTCATTACTGCCTGCTAAAGGTAAAAGTTACGACTGCTTCATTACCGATCTGCTAAAGGTAAAAAAATTACGACTGCTTCATTACTGCCTGTTAAGGTTAAAAATTCACTAGTGCTTCATTACTGCATGCTAAAGGTAAAAAATTCACTACTGCTTCATTACTGCCTGCTAAAGGTTAAAAAAATTTACGACTGCTTCATTACTGTCTGCTAAAGGTAAAAAATTACGACTGCTTCATTACTGTCTGCTAAAGGTAAAAAATTCACTACTGCTTCATTACTGCCTGCTAAAGGTAAAAAATTCACTACTGCTTCATTACCGTCTGCTAAAGGTAGAAAAATTACGACTGCTTCATTACTGTCTGCTAAAGGTTAAAAATTCACTACTGCTTCATTACTGCATGCTAAAAGTTAAAGGTTCACTACTGCTTCATTACTGCCTGCTAAAAGTAAAATTCACTACTGCTTCATTTGCCTGCTAAAGGTAAAAAAATTCACCACTGCTTCATTACTGCCTGCTAAAGGTAAAAAATTCACTACTGCTTCATTACTGCATGCTAAAGGTAAAAGTTCACTACTAGCTTCATTACTGCCTGCTAAAAGTAAAATTCACTACTGCTTCATTACTGCCTGCTAAAGGTAAAATTCACTACTGCTTCATTACTGCCTGCTAAAGGTAAAAAATTCACTACTGCTTCATTACTGTCTGCTAAAGGTAAAAAATTACTACTGCTTCATTACTGTCTGCTAAAGGTAAAATTCACTACTGCTTCATTACTGCGTGCTAAAGGTAAAAATTCACTACTGCTTCATTACCTGTCTGCTAAAAGTAAAAAATTCACTACTGCTTCATTACTGCCTGCTAAAGGTAAAAAATTTACGACTGCTTCATTACTGCCTGCTAAAGGTAAAAAATTCACTACTGCTTCATTACTGCATGCTAAAGGTAAAAAATTCACTACTGCTTCATTACCGTCTGCTAAAAGTAAAAAATTCACTACTGCTTCATTACTGCCTGCTAAAGGTAAAAAATTTACTACTGCTTCATTACTGCCTGCTAAAGGTAAAAATTCACTACTGCTTCATTACTGCATGCTAAAGGTAAAAATTCACTACTGCTTCATTACTGTCTGCTAAAGGTAAAAAAGTCCACTCACTGCTTCATTACTGCCTGCTAAAAAAAAAGTTCACTACTGCTTCATTACTGCCTGTTAAAGGTAAAAAGTTCACTATTGCTTCATTACTGCATGCTAAAGGTTAAAAGTTCACTACTGCTTCATTACTGCCTGCTAAAAGTAAATAGTTCACTACTGCTTCATTACTGCCTGCTAAAGGTAAAAAGTTCACTACTGCTTCATTACTGCCTGCTAAAGGTAAAATTCATTACAGTTTCATTACTGCCTGCTAAAGGTAAAAAATTCACTACTGTTTCATTACTGCCTGCTAAAGGTAAAAATTTTACTACTGCTTCATTAACGCCTGCTGAAGGTAAGATTCACTAGTGTTTATTATCGCCGGGTAAAGAATGAGGAATTGCTTCTGTTTTATTACCATCTATAAAGAAGACACATAGTGGGTTGATCTTGTCAGCTTGTCTGCCTTCATGAAGCTATTTTTAAAGTAACATGTGCGATACCATAAATTATTCAACTTTGCACCATGGTTAATGAATGTAACTTTGTATTACTACTAATGACGAGACACAAAAAATATATATAGCAACATAAGGGTATTTGAATAATTAGATTTTTCTAATATTATTTAAATGAAATTACAATTTACAAGAATCTTGTTTTAATCATTGACCATATCTTCATGATTTCTTGTTAATTTACTGTCATAGTTCCTATCTTCACGACTTTCCAGTTGCTTTATTATCAATGTTCCTATATTCACTGCTTTCCAGTTGCTTTATTATCAATGTTCGTATCTTCACAACTTTCCACTTGTTTTATTATCATTGTTCCTATCTTCACGAATTTCGAATTGTTTTATTATCATTGTTCCTATCTTCACAAATTTCGAATTGTTTTATTATCATTGTTCCTAACTTCATGAACTTCGAATTGTTTTATTATCATAATTTCTATTTTCACATTTTTTCTAATTGCATCACTATTGCCTTAAATAGCGCAACTGGATGTCTGCGGACTTATAACGCTAGCAAAGGGGTTTGGATAACTAGATGACAAGGTTTTTAACCTTATTGTTGCCAGCGTACAGATTCTGTCTTTTTTAAAAACATTTAAATGAAGAGATTATACCGCTTTACCTGTTATTACCTAACCAGGTCGTATCCAGAATCAATCTTCCTCATCAATACTTTCATCACAACAAAGCCTTAATCTTATCTTACTTTAAAATTCTTTCTTTTCTTTTTCCATTTCCCAAATAATATTTCCTCATTTTTTTAGACGTCAAATTCAACTTTACAAGTATTCATTTCTAGAAAGAATATTGGAAGAAATGTTGTAACTATTGTTTAAAATAATAACTGTAAATGATCTTTATAAAGAGGCTCTTTACCTCGAGGTCGAAGATCTGCGAAGCTAGGGTGCTATTTTCGCGTGGTTCCCTTTCCTCTTAATCGTTCTAATTTTATTCAGGAAATGTCACGAGAACTTTTGCGGTGTTACAGAACATCAGAAGTGTAGCGAGAAACTGGGTTAAGAGAAGGCAAGTTAGCCTTGCTCTGGCTTGGAAACCGTGTTCCCGTTTCAACAATAACGTTAGCAGTTTGTAGTTTTAATACGACAGCGAACGTTTACACTATCTCAAGACTACATTTTTATCATTTTTTAAGGCACACAGAAAAAGGTAAATGAGCAATGTGTAAAGTATAATCAAAATGCACGTAAGTGCTTATGAGGGAAAGAAGTTGTCGTTGTTGTCAGAACAAAGTTGACTGCAACGTTTGCAAGTAGGTGTCAAGTGCATAACAAAGCAGACAGAATAAGTTTCAAGCAATTATGCAATTTAAAAAGAAGAAGAAACCCGTTTCAGATAAACAAATCTTATCACTAATGATAATCTGTTGCCTTCATGTTTCTCGTCTGCTTGCCTTCCATGTAACTTTAAAATACATATCTGTTCAATATGCTCTGAAATTGTTGTCGGTTTCATACGTTACCAGTGTTGTTGCCTAGTTCTTTTAATCAATTAAACTTTCCGCATTTCAAAAATAAATTAAATGTTATTTTCCCTTTTATTAAACTATTTAAGCTCATTGTTAATTTTTGTTTATCAGTTGAACGTGTAAAAGATCCAACATTGCTGAGACTGAGTGAACGGTTCACACAACTTTACTACCTTACTACAGTGCCACTTCTTTGATATATTGTATGGCAAGTTATTACAAACATTCTACAGTTACATTTCCACCCGTTTTACTCTTCGAAATATTGGCGAATCTACAAAAAACTGCTGACCACATTGTTTTCTCCATAAAGTAGAAATAAAGTTGGTAATAGCACTGAGGTTGTTAAGTAACTTCTTGTTTTCGTAGTGCAAACAACATAATCTGCACTCAGCCCACAGAGGAGAATCGAACATCAAGTTTTAGCATTGTAAGTGAGGAAACTTACACAGAAGGTATTCATTAACGGAACAAGTTTTGCTAAAACAATCCTTCAGTATTTTATATTTTTTGAACTAGTACCGATTATTTTTACTTTTATATTTTATATTGTTATTTTGTATTAGTGAGCCAGTGTTTTAATGCTAAATGTCATTGTGTAAAACCCTACCAAAATTTGTCAGACGTGTGATGTCACAATAATGGTAAAAGTTTCAAAGGCTGATTCTGATTTTTGGTTCATTTTACATAAATAAAATATATTTATCACTAATTATTTTATAATGAAGCCAAATTGGATACGAATACAGTGTAACAAGTGAAAAGACTCAACACAACTTCCTTCAACTTAAGCAGCAAGGCAGGAAAACCAACTGTGTACCAAATAAAAGTCACTAACATTAACACATGTTTTTAAATCTCATACGTTATTTATTTACTATCTTTATATATATACACTACAGTACTAACAACCTTGATGTTTGTGAGGCTTGTTTACTTCCTATCCTGTTAACATGAATAACCAAAACAAAAGCGCACTTTGGTTATAAAAGACAATTTCAGACATAAGCTGAATAACTTTTTTCATGTACATTTTTAATTTCGAAGTGTCGGGACTCAGTTTCAGGTGCCTTGCCTGAGCAGTGCTCCAGGGGTACTCAGAAAGCACTACACTCTAAGTACAGCCACAGTTTAATGTTTTATACTGTTACAACGAGTTTTATATATCTGATCATACATAAACTTTATGTCTGCTATTTCATACTTGACAATGCTCTAATTTTATGTCTTATATTAAAGGTTTAGTTAACTGCTTTAATTTAGAGGTAAGACATATCAAACAGTTTAACTTGAAGAAATTTCGAATCAGATCGAAAAGCACTACAAACACTATTTTGTTTTAAATATTCAACCTAAAAATACATTTCCATAAATTTAAGCTGCAGACTACGAAATTAGTTTAATCTTTCAGCTTCACAGTTTATATAAACAATTAACTCAGTTCCAACAAGTGCACCACTTCACACCCTTATGAGCCAAGCGTGGCTAGTGAATAACATGACGGACTGTAGGTCAAGAGCCATCGTTCAGTCATGTTTTTGCAACGTATAGTAATAACAATTCTCTGCATATTAGAGACATGGGTGCATTATAAGAGTGATAGGAAAATCCTATTATTCTCCTCGAGGATCTCGAGAGTTAACGATGGGTGTTGATTAGCTGCCTTACATCTGGGTTTTCAGTTCAAAATTAGGGACGGCTGGCGCGAATAGCCTTTGAGTAGCTCTACGAGAATACACAAAAACACA
>NC_134836.1:105778676-105881039 GCF_004210375.1 Tachypleus tridentatus | reverse complement strand
CAGAAAATAGAGAAAGTGATGAGAGAAAACATACAATTGCCCTCCTGGGAAAAAAAAGCAGTTCATAAATAAAGTAAACTGCACAGTGATAAATGGTGAAGAATGTTGCCAATTCATGAATGTCTGAATGACACTTCTTACAAGCAAGCAGAAAGAAAAGATATGTCTTAAAGGACAAATGATACCTGGAGGAAGAAGTCAAAGGTTGAAACAACAACTAGTGAAAGCATGGAGGACAACACAGAAGTTCTAGTCCAGAACAGGCATAGGACAAGGAGAACTGATTAGAAAATACCTGAAGAGGCCCATGAAAATCAGAGCAATCAGCTAAAATTACAGTTTGGAACTGGAGACAAGAAGAAAATGAACATTTTGGTATCAGATAGATTGCAAAAACCTGAGCCAGGACTTTCAAAGTGGGAACAAATCCACAGAAACATAAAAGGATGGTAAGTCTACTCTTTGGGAAAGATCCCATTCAAACAAGAAAATAAATCTTTCATCAGGTTCAAAGCTCCAGGGGCATTACAGACCAACAACTGAATCTGATGACCATAGATCCAAAAGAGGAATTCCTAAGTGAGAAAACATGAGTACTGAGAATAAGTGCCATCTCACAGTTAATATAAGACATGACAATTGAATGGACCACAAACAAATTATCTGTGAACTGAAGCTGAAGATGCAAGCAAGCCCAGTAAGAAGTAATGTTTCCAGGATATTGATTTGAAAGGATTACTCCTCTGGAGAATAAAATCACTGAAATAACAGACGTGTCTAGAAATGATTACATCTGGAAAGAGAAACAATGTTTACAGATGCAAATTAAGTAGCAGAGGGAGTGAAAAGGAACACAGTCTGGTTGCAGTAACAGCAAACAGCAATTACAACAAAAAACAGTTAAAAAGATGGAAGGAGAAACATGAAGGCTGATAAAAAATCCCAAGAAATGTTTCATCAGTTGCCTGTTGATTGAAAGAGAGGTAAGTGGGCAACTAAGAAGGATATGGGACTTGATGGAGTTTAGAATCCTCAAAAGTAAGAGAACCTCTCATGAAAGTAGAGTGAGAAATTAAATCCTAAGTTGGGTGGAAAACAAAAACCTTATGTCTTCTACAGGCCGTAGATACATGGAAACAAGAGGAGGTACAAAAGTGGCAGAATGATGATAAAGGGAAGTCCAAAGATACAGGGAAAGACACAAATATCATTAGCAAAGGGAGTTCAGGTAACAAGGATAGATGAGACTTCACAATGACAGAGTCAAGAAGTGTCACACAAAACAAACGTGTCTATGAATCATGATGTTCAGCCTGGTAAGAAAGACAAGAATTATGAGAAAGGAAAATAGGAGCAAGGCAGCACTGCCAACTCTCATAGATGAGAATATGTTAGAGCATTTGCAATTGATACATCAAGAAAACAAAAACTCCAGGAAATAATGCTGGTGAGCACTTCTAAAGACCTTTAACACAAAGGGAAGGAGAAAGGTGAAGAAATCGAAATAATGAAACCATGTTAATAAATACACAGCAGTAAAAGAGGTCAAGGTCTAGTGCCAAAGAATTAGGAACAAGTGTCTCCATCAATACTTTTGAGAATAAGATGGAAAAGCTTCATGAGAAGATGAAGTAGACATGTAGTAAAAGAGCTGTGCATTGGTTAGATTATGGTAAGTAAATTTAATAAAAGAAAGGGAGACATCTCAAGTAAGAAAGAGAGATTCAGAGATTGAGATTTGAGAGAAATAAAAGGTTGATGACCCAAGGCCATAAAAAAACTCACAAAGACAAAGCTGCCATGAATTAACAAGTAGTCAGGATAGAAAAGCATCAACTCGAATACAAGTACCTGGGGAATAGAAGGGAGAAGAGAAAGATAGAAGATAAAGGCTAATGAAGGAGAAAAATCCAAGATTTAACATAAACTACCAGAAAAAGAGAATGTCATACACCTGAAAAACAAGAGTTGCAAAGTAAGAAATCAGAGGTATCTGTTTCTTATCAGGAAGAGGAGAACCAAGAACAAAGATAAAAGTCGTCATTAAATGAGGCAGGCTCAACAGAAGTGATATACACAGAATAACAGAAGATATGGAAAAGACAACAATAAGGTAAAACAGTACCAACTATATGAAGTGCAACTACAATAGCATTATTGATAAAGTGCCTCTGGTTGCCAGTGAAACTAGAAAAGGGGAGTCATGAAGTCAAATCTTAAGGTCTTGGGAAATATCAAAAATCTGATTCTGAGAATTCATGGCTGAAACTAAGCTGTGTATTGACAATGGTTGCTTTTTTTTAGTATTTATAAGGTGATGAAATAGCCAATATTCATAGTCCAACAAAATAAAGATTCTTTAAGATAAATTGAGTGAGACAAAAGAAAAAGAACTCAAAGTATAAGGCCATAGTGTCACATAAAATCCCATAAAACTTGAAAAAAGCACAAGAAAAAACATGTCTAAACACTTACAGTGCTGACAGCAGAAATGACCCTGTGTTCATATGCTGTGGTACTTTGGATTACTGCAAATGGGAGATGTGTGCCTATCCTACTGGTAGAGGACTACAGTCTAATGATGATTGCATCATAGGCTAGTGCAACATACATTGACATGTGCAGAGATGGGAATTTTGTTCAAGACTTGCAGCTTACACATGAAATAATATAGCAGTGCACATGATGTATCAGCTCTCTACGGTGAAGAGATAAGTAGCATTTCAAAAACGACTGTTAATTTGAAACAATTTAATATGGATGTACTCACAGCATCAGTCATTAGTTCATCTAGAGACACATCTACAGCAATACAAATACTGCAAGAGGAATCCTTCATTTTGACTTGTTTCAAATACTTTTTGCTTGGTCCTAAAATAATTCCCTTTTCTTTTGCTTCTTGTTTTCTCTTTCTCTTTTTTCTTTTCTTTTGCCCTAGCAGTATATTAAAGAGTATATTATAAATTTCCATATGTATATAATCAAAACTATTAAACAATCCAGTACTAATCTATGTTCTAATACTCTTTCATGTTTAACAGACTACATCACATTAATACTCGAAAGTGCCATAAAAGGAGTTTTGTGCCAGTTTATTAGAGCTACCTGTCAAGTCTGTCATAATATTTGCTCTTTGCATTCACTACTAGTCCATTTACTCTTACCAAGAAATAAATAATTTTGAATGCAGGTCTCAATTATTTGTCATGGCATTGGCCATGCCATAACCCTGTTGTCCATATACACAGATGAGCTCACAGATAACTTTGTGTAACCTTGTTTAATGCTGTGTCTAGCACTTTAATTTCAGTTGTCCTAGACTAGTGATGTTACAACTGTAGTAATACAGCAATTTTCAACTTTACTGTTATATATAAACATCAACTATTTGTAAATAAGAAACTGCATCAATGCTTTAATATTTATAAAGTACAAAATTAAATGTAAATTACCAGCAAATTCAGACAACACAAATTAACTTTTATTGTCCAATTTTGTAAACAGACTCATATGAGAAGACATCAGCTTGATAGCAGCTTTCATTAACTGTTTTCTGAGAGCTGCTTAAAGCCTTGTGCATTTTCAAATACGAAGAATTGTATATATTAAAAAATACTTATAATTAATCCATATAAACACACATAGCAAATACAACAAAATTCAAAACATGCCTAAAGAATGGAAACAAGTATGTCCACAACACATCCAACTTTACCTTTTTATCTTTACAACAAACCATAAGATAAACATTTGCTCATTAATCTTTTATGAATGTGTTATGAACCATAATAAAGGTATAAGTTAAAATTCAGTAAGCAAATACAATAAACTAATAAGATTTTTTTCAGCTGGTTAAATCAACAAAGTTTATAATTATTTTGCATGTTGTTCAGTAGACTTATTAAATCTATTATATATATTAAATCTTGCAACTTCTGATTGGAAATAACACTATATAACAACATTTTTACTTTTTCTTGTTCTTGGGCAGCAAATGTTATTTTCCAATTGCTTATGCCTAAAGTAAATAGAAAAGTCCTATTTTTCTCTTCAAACTTTGTTTTTTGTGACCTGGGAGCATATAACGAAAACATGATGGGAGACTATGTTTGGAGGCTGATACATGAAAGTGATTTACATTAGTCATAAATCTCGAAAAACTACTCACTTCTAAACATTTTTGTGTAACTTTAGTACAAATACACGTACATTTTGATTCATATGTTGTTTTATTCAGACCTTACATAAATGAAAATGTGCAAATTTGCCCATTTTTACATAGCAAATAGGTTAATTTCTAAATTTCATTATCCAGGTCACAAAAGCAAAGTTTGAAGAGAATAATGGCCATTTTCTGAACTTTTACAACATATGCAATTAAGAAATAACACATGCTATCCAGGAACAAAATTTGTGTTACATAGTGTAATCAAAGACATATAATCACTACATTTATCCAGATTTAAATTTTTGAAAAAAAAAAGAACAAAAACTATTTTAGTGCATAATCATAATTTGCATTGTCAAAATGCTACTTGGAATTTTTAATAAAATATTTACTGAACCATTTGTTAAAATTAAGATAAATTGGTGTTAAATGTCTTAGTAAAAGTAAAAACTTTAAAGCATATAAATCTACATATCTAAGTGTGGAGAGAATAAACATAACTGAGTAATTAAAAGTCATTATGTGGTGTGATTTACAAATAATATTGCATTTATGGAATATAAAATATTCATACATTTTTTATAAACACTAGCAGTAGATAATACAGATGTTACAGACTTAAGACATGAAAGCTTAAAGTTATTTATAACCTTTAATGAATGACATAATTTATTGCAATTAGCTTTTCTCATATAGAAGTCTCAACTTGATAATGTGTCTATCCATCTGGAGTATATTAAGTTATATCCCTTTTCCTGCCATGAATATTACTATTCCTTGAAATCTACTATAATTTTTGATCTTATCCAATAAGGTGAATGGGCATACATGTTGTGTTTGTTAGTTCATGTTATCCTTTTTTGTATAGAAATATAACTGACAACAAAAAACATTGTTACATTCAACTTATTTTCAAAAACCAAATTGCATCCCTTTGATAAAACTAATTTCTAAATATATTTCTCAGTTATAGGTTTTGTCACTTGTTTTTGGACAGTGTTTTCATGTCTATCAATAGAAATTAATTATATAACAAGCACTGAAAATCTGCACATAATTTGGCAGAGAAATGTACATTTTTCTTAGTTTTGGCAATCATCATGTTATACATAAGATTATAGATATTATCAGACCGTTTTATATTGATGTCTTCACTACAAAATAAAATTATATTTTAAAATATGAAATGAACTGTAAGTATGTTGTATTTTCAACATTTATTCACATGTTTTAATAGGGCAACTCCCAGCCATCAACAATAGAACATTTGGTACAATGGGATATGTTTGTACAATGTAACAGTTAAAAACTTTAAAACAAGAATGTTAAAAAGTTAAACAGAATACCATATAAACTTAGGATAATAACCACTATTTTCCAATCACATTTACAATTCTTAGCATAATTGAGACCAAGAATGGGAACCAATCTTCTTCTTACTATAATGGATATACTATGTATAATAGTATCTATGTATGTAACCAAAACTCCTGCACCATCTTCTGAATGGCACCACCAACAAAAATCCATAAAAATTTCACAATTTGGGTATTCCAGACTCAGGCAGTTAAAAAAACAAACAACTGTGGTATGTGTAACAACTACTTTCTTATGATAAAACACTTTTAAATAAAAGCACTCTCCTCACAACAAGAACATGGCTTTATCTAGGGCTGTATGGAAGGGTCTGATCATATCTTTATTTATGTCATTTTTAAGTACAGTACTGAGAAAATGGGGTTCTTAAACTTTTTTTCAAATAATAGCACCACTTTTAATATACAAAACCATTACAGTTCATATTAGTAAAAGTTATGAAAATTGCTGTTGATCAAAGTCACAATCAAAACACTTTTTCCATACACTAATTCCCAGAAAAAAAAAATCCTTGTTTTTAGAAAATAAATGTCGACTTACTCTATTTTTTTTTCAAGGAGTTATGAATACTACAATTAGTACATAGTAGCATAAACAGCCACCCACAGGGTGACATTTCTTCTAGTACAAACTATAACCCTTTGCATCTTTGAAAAGCTTTAATCTTTAAGTTTAAACACTTATAAAAAGTTGAAATGAGATTTCACCCAATTCATGTGATACATAAATGAATATGAATTTTTAAGAAAACATTTTCCAGATCAAATGTTAATACAGCAGATTTTGGGGCACTTTTCAATGATACTTTACAGCTTAGAACTATTCACTTCATTCTTGCATAATATTTTCAGGTTAAAATAACACCAGTTATAAGAGCCCTAATGCAGGTAATGCCATCTCCAATGGCAATACTACACACAATCATCTTTCTTGATATCCAGTTTAAATACATATTGGTTTACATAGTGGATAATGAATACAAGTGTTCTTCCTTGGCAAAATAAAACATTAACGATGACTTTATGTTACATCAATAATTCAGTATTTCAGTTTTCCTAATGCATTTTGAATAAAAGATATGAAAAAGATGAACCACAAAACTGTTTCTTATTTCTTCACTTATGTTTGATGCTGACTACAAAAGTGTAATTTCAGACCTTCATGACATTCTGATTAAATATTAGCAATATACAATACGAAGTAAAATATCATATTATTTATTACAAGTGAACAACTGAATGATAAAATTCCATCAGATAATATTTCTGGGATAATGAAATGTAATAACCACCTCCTTTAATCTGGAATTATTGGACTACAAATGATCAAGCACCAGTACTCTGAAATCTGATAACCATTATAATAAGAAATTCAACAATATTAATTTACCTTAAGACACAACAAAAAAAGCATAAAAAACACTTGGAAAAATGTGAACAAATTAAAAATATGTGGGGCTAATGGAAGGCTTTATGATTGTCTATAAATATAAAATTATTTTTTGTGAGATATTTGGTGAAAATGTGGAAAAGAATATATGATGGGCTGACAGCCAGAACATCTATCATTAGTTCAAGTTACTGAATAAAGTAATGTTTTACACATTACTTCATCAGTGAAGATAACTATGACACAGAGGATAATGACTGCATGACTTCACTACTTTTATATTTCATGGCAAAAAAAGACAAATTTGTACAATAGCATTTGTTATATGAAATCCGATGTTCAGGGACCTGGTGTGTATTGGTTTTATGACCATATATTCATTACAAATGCTAAGCAATTTATAACCTAAAAATGTAAACTGAAAAAATACAATAAAAAAATAATACAAATACTGGTACAAAGTTTGAAATCAACCCTTAAAAAGAGCACTATGCCAAAACTAAATCTCTTAAAGAAATGTAAAAGGTATTTTATTGTGAAGGAACACAAGATAATAAGATACATAATTATGCAGCAAGAAAAAAAATAACATACTGACATTTGATCTTGTAAACTGTTAGCTTTACAAATTCTGTAGATTTGTGATTTAACACAAAATATAGGTGTAATAATTACAACAGAAAACAAGAATAATCTTTTAGTATGCTTACCATTATCAGTAAATAGTTTCTCTGAAGAGAAAATAATACAGTTGAAGTGATGATTTTCCTTCCTACAGATACTGTTCATAACCACTTTCAAACTCTGACATGTAAATATACAACTGCATAATATAACCCCTTGATGTGCATTCCTGTACATGGTGAGGGAAACCCCAGAGAAGGTTCTGTAATTTCAGTTTACCTCCTCTGGGATCTAAACATCCACCTGCGTGTTTGCTGGTCATGGTGACCTGTGAAGGGGAGGAGAGGATCCTGGTGGTTGAGGGGTCCAACTCCAACACACTACTTTGGCCTTGAATTCCTGTAGAAGGGCAGTCTTGGGGTGGGTACCCCAAGATCAATCGACTAGCCCATTTAGGCCAGGGTTAACCGAGCGCCAGCATAGGACGTCCTCAACAGGTGTTGTGGGCATTGTATCTGATGCTGGTGTTCAGGTGTAGTGCTCACAAAACCCTGGTATCGCTGCAGTGATTCATCACACGAGGTTACTACTGAGAGGGATTTGAAGTATATCCCCGAGTCAGAGATTCTCACTGGTTTTTCCATCCAAGGAGTTTCTGCAGTGAGGCATATCTCCATTCACAAAGATGGAATTAAAATGCTGATCAATGTCCTCATTTTGACATTTACAACACTACGTCAAACTGCCACCATCAAGGCCAATTATCTTAATTGCAGGGTACGGCCATACATTCTAAACTCTCTCAGATGTTTCCAGTGTCAGCGGCTCGGTCACTCAAAGAAGTCATGTCATGGTTCCTTCATGTGTGCTCGTTATGGTAGCAAGGATCATGATACCTATGAGTGTGAAACGGACCCTCGCTGCATCAATTGCAGTGGCTCTCTCCCATCCTACTTTCGTTCTTGCCCTGAATGGTTGGAAAAAAAAAGAGGTGCAGTGTTTCAAACAATTCATAACATTACTTATCCTGAGGCTCTAAGGTTGCTGTCTACCACTTCATCACGGATGTATGCTCCTGCACTCCATTCCACTACTACAGTGGGACCGCAGACAGATCTTTCTGTACTTCCAAAAGTATTGCTTTAAAAACAAATGAAAAGTCTTTTGACCTCCATAGTTAAAAAACTTGACGAATCAACTTCAACACCCATCTCTGTCTCTTACATACATTCCAACAAATCCCAAGATCCACTTCCTTTGGTTCCAGGTACAGAAATTTCCTAGGGTACATCTTCTTTTCCCACTCCAAGATGCAAAACAATCATTTGTTCACGTCCTCAGTCGCTGGAATCCTCTTCCAACAGCAAAAACCTGCCCAATCGAACTAAAGCAGGATCCATGGAGGTCGATAGACCTCCCTTGAAGAAAGACAGTAAAGAAAGAAGACGTGGTCGTAAACAAAAGGGTTCTCCATCCAATTTGCCTACACATAAATAAAAATGGCTACCTTGATACAATGGAACTGTCGAGGTTTACATTCTAATCTGGATGACACCAAAACACTGACTTCTTCCTACCATCCTGTATGTATTTCTTTACAGGAAACATTTCTGAAACCTGAAAATACAATCACCTTTCAGCAGTTTTCTTTGTACAGAAATGACAGGCTGTGTGATGGATGAGTGCATGGAAGGGTGGCACTGTTGGTTGATCAGCATGTGCCCACCCTGTCTTTGCCATTCGATACACCCTTGGAGGCCATAGCCAACTGTGTTTCCTTGGTTCATACCATCATTATTTGTTCTCTCTACCTGTTGCCTGGAGAGACCTATGATCAATCAGACCTTGATGCTCTCATTGAACAGTTGCTGTCTCCCTCTGGGGAAGTGCTGATATCGATAGGAGGGATTGCTCAATAGAATGTATGTTCTCTGATCACAACCTTTCTCTTTTCAATACTGGTTCTTCTACTTATTTTCATGCACCTTGTCAGTCCTTTACTGCTATTGATCTCTCAGTTTGCTCCCCTTCACTATTCTCCCATTTTTTTTGGAGGGTTGACAATAATCCACAAGGCAGTGATCATTTTCCTATAATTTTCAGAGAGACTGGCCATGGTCAATGCCACCCGACCCAGGTGCTCCTGTGGAAGCTGGATCAAACAAATTGGTCCTCCTTCACTGCTCCTGCAAAACTTGATCCTGCCATTGTCTGTAAGCCATTAATAGACAACTGTGTGGCAGCAGTAACTGACTGTATTATACAAGCAGCTGCTCAATGTATTCCTAAAACCTTGACGTGTTTTCCACGATATCCTCGTCCATGGTGGAATCCTGCCTGCCACATGGCATGGAAGGCTCAAAAAAGGGCCTGGTATACTTTTCGTAGGTATCTCACACTCTCAAACTGCATCACTTTCCAGCAGGCCTGTGCACATTCTCGGTGTGTAAGATGTTAAAGCCAGGAAGAATCTTAGATTAAGTTCACAACCAGCAATTCTTCTACCACCAGTTTCCAAGTCATATGGGACAAGATTTGAAAGTTCAGTGGGCAATATAATTTTGTCCCCCTCTTGATTTGCTCTCTGATGGCCAGGAAATTGATGATACCCAGTGCATTGCTGGTACTCAAGGTGAAAGCTTTTGCTGGGTATCTAGTACTTCTGCTTCTTCCTACACCTTCTTAGCCATCAAGACTCAGACAGAGAGATCACCTCTTTCCTTACAAGCTGATTGTCTATATGACTATAATCATCCCTTTACACAGGTTGAACTCAAACTGGCCTTTCATCAGTCTGGCAGTACATCAGTCGGACCTAATGATGTACACTATGAAATGCCACACCATCCATCTCTTACTTATTTTGCTATTCTTCTGATTGTTTTTAACCAGATCTGGCAGGAGACTGTTTTTCCTGATGCCTGGCTCCAGGTTATTGTCTTACCTTTCTCTAAGCCTGGGAAGGATCCCAAGAGTCCTTCAAACTACTGTCCAATTGCTTTAACAAGCTGTCTCTGTAAGATTTAAGACAGGATGGTTAATGCTCATCTCGTTTGGTTCCTTGAATCAAACAACCTTCTCTCACACACTCAGTGTGGGTTCTGAAGACAATGCTCCACAATAGACCAGTTAATTTGCCTTGAAACATCAGTTAGAGAAGCATTTTTGAAGTGACAACATCTTGTTTCTATTTTTTTTTAGAAAAAGCTTATGATAAAACTTGGAAATATGGCATCTTCTGAGACCTTTACTCATATGCATTGCATGGCAATTTGCCACTTTTTATTAAGCATTTTTTAATGAACTGCCAATTCCAGGTCCGTGTGGGTACAATACTTTCCCATTTTTTCCCACAGGAACTTGGAGTCCCTCAGAGCTGTGTTCCGAGTGTCACACTTTTCATTATAAAGATTAATGCCATTAGTGAACAACCACCTCCTACAGTTGCAAATGGTCTTTTCGTTGATAACTTTCACATCTCATGTCAGTTATCAAACATGAGATTTACTGAGTGGCAGCTTCAAATTGCAATCAATCATATACTTAAGTGGACCATAGCAAATGGTTTTCAACTTTCCCTATCTAAAACTGTTTGTGTACATTTCTGCTGCCAATGGGGTATTCATCCAGATTCAGAACTTTGTATTGATGGTGCTGTACTTCCTGTCATCACTGAGGCAGTGTTATTAGGTCTTATATTTGACTGTAAATTAAATTTTATTTCCCATATCAAGCAACTTCGCGTCAAATGTATAAGAGCACTGAACATCCTCCATGTCCTCTCTTCCACCTCTTGGGGAACAGATCAATACTCCACGCTTAAAATTTATTGTGTCCTTATCTGATCCAAACTTGACTGTGGGTGTATGGTTTATGGTTCTGCCAGAACCTCAGCACTTAAAATGCTAGATCCTATCCACTATCAGGGGTTTTGGCTTTGCACTGAGCCTTTTGTACTTCTCCAGTCCAAAGTTTGTATGTAGAGTCCCATGAACCCCCTCTGTATATTCGCCATTTGCAGCTGTCTCTTATGTATGCTTCCAAACTTCGTTCTTTACCACTACTACTTGGGGTTGTGTTTTCCATCCTCAGAAGACCACACTTTTCTATAATAGAAAATCTGCCATTGTTCCTTTTAGCCTTCATATTGAGGCATAATCAGAAAAATTGGATATATCTTTGAATAGCATAACAGTATCAGCAGTTCAGCCTCTTCCACCATGGAAAAGTACTATCCCCAACTGTGACCTATCTTTGAATCATCTGAGGAAGGCCAGTACTCCCGATTGGAAATATCGCTCTTTATTTGCTGAACATCTTTCACACAATACATCCATTCCCATATATATGGATAGATCAAAATAAGGTGACTCTGTAGGTTCTGCCATAGTTTGTTACAGTTTAGTTGTAGCATACAGAATCTCCTCTAAGGTTTATGTATTCATTGCTGAATGGTATGCCATTTCTCTTGCCCCAAATCATATTAAAACTATGTAATATATAAATTGTACAATCTATACTGATTCACTCAGCTGTCTCTTGGCCCTAACATCATTCCATATTAGTTACCATACTATTCTTATCAATATCCAAAACAAACTGGCCCATCTCTCTCTATCATCTATCTCTGTCCAGTTTTTTTAGATAACATGTCATGTTGGTATTCATGGGAATGAGCTAGCTGACAGAGTGGCAATAAACATGAAGTACCTACCTCTTACCTTCATAATATAAACAGTAGTGGCAATATTTATATGGTGTGCAAAGGCCTTTCTGCAATCTATAAGTAACTAATACCTGAAACAATAGCCAGCAGCTAAAATAACATAACCAAACTTCTGAAGAAACCTCAGCTTCTCTTAGGAAAACAAAAATAAATCCTATTCCATTATTAGAGCACCTTTAAATAAGATGTTTAATTTTATTCAATTGAGACTTGTTTTAGAATTTTATATTTGTATTGCTGTGTTAATGTTTTCAGAGCAGAAATCCATGATTAGTAGGATTTGTTAATCAATTATTCATCAGAATCACTAACTGATTTCATTCAATTATCAATTTTTCTCATGAGACTGGGATAATTGAAATAATCAATAATAGTAATAACTGGAAGCACTGATTTTGATTAATTGGTTTTTGTGAGATATGACATAACTTATTAAACTGTACAAATAATAATGAGAAATCATAATGACAATGTTTCATTACTTGAAATAACCAGAAACAGTAATCACTAGAAACACTAATTTCAAATAGCTGATAATTTTCTTAACATTGATCAATCTGATCATAATTTCAAAAAACAATTATTTACACAACATCAATTGATGATACTCTTGGGTAATTGATTATATTGATTTATTTACTCAGCTCTCCTATAGAGATTGACCTTTGTGGAAACAATGAAATTATGTTGAAGCTACATAGTTGGGTTGTGCTGCTAGTTTCGAAAGTTTTTTTGTTGCCTTCACAGGATTGTTGTTTGTAATTAAGCATAAAACTACACAAGGCTCCTGGATGTTGCTTCACCCACCACTGATACTGAAACCCAGTTTTTGGTGTTGTAAGTCCATAAACATGCCATTGGCAGCTCCTTCACAGAAATCTCTTACTACTGTTTCAGAATTATTTTTATCAAACAACAGCACCAAGGGATAATTGATAGGTTATAGTTGGCTGATGCATATATAGAAATAACTGATCTGATAGTTTTATATTTAAGCTTTTTTATACTTTTGGTGTTCTAGAATCAGTTTCTAAAATTTAGTGTCATTTAGAATTTTAACTTTTTGTAATTTTTTTACAAAAATTATTTAGTTTTTTATATATTTGTTCAGGATTTTTTTGGTAATTTTGTAAATATTTCATTGTCATTTATTAAGTTAAATATGTTGTATTTTACTCAATTTATGATTGCAATTGCACTTCTTTTACCTGCTTGGGATAATATATTCATATTTCTTCAACTCTTTCAGTGCAGAGGTTTCATGTTTTATTAAGTTGCTTTTTAGTTTCTGTTTGTGTTTTTTTTGAAAGAATGAAGTTTCTTTTGACAATTCTTCTAAAATTAAAGTAAAAAAGTTCTTTAGTTGGTTTTGGTGAGAAAGAAGTTTTCTGTTTAAATTCTTTAGGTAAAACATGAAGGTTATGTTTATGCTTGTTTTTTGCATTGTTTTAGGTTGTTTGATGTTAATGTTTTTTATATTTATATAGTTATATTTGTCTTTTACTTCTTTACCTAGGTCTTCAAAACATATTTTTAGTTCTATGACTTGTATTCTGGTGGGGAAAATAGCAATGCTCAAACCTTTGGTATAGTATTTATTTTCAGATACTCAATAAACACTGAAAGTTTAGTAAAAATTTATAGAAAAATTTGGTTCCCTCGTAATATATATTCTTCCAATTTTACCCTTTGAAAGTTGATAATTTTTATTTTTTCATTTTAACAATTAGTTGAGTATTTAGGTACTTGAATCTGATAAATCAGTTACAAAGCCAATAAATATATTACTCAGCATATCCCTTGTGTGTGTTAAAACACTTTTTTATAAAACAATATTCCATATCAACCAAAATGAAAAATTCCATCATGAATGGAACCTCAAAGCTTCTACAAACTATAAGTTTGACTTCTTTCTTACCTCCTAATAGGTTTTTGTTGTAACCACTTTTCATGTCTTGCTTGTTTCTTCAATTGTCTTTTAGATATACATGTAGTTTGCTTGACAACATTATCAGCAGTCTCACACTTATCAAATGTTACCTGTTCTTCTTGTGTTTCCTCAGTCAGTTTAATGGGACATCTTTTCTCTTCAACATCACCAGACATATTGTACTTCATTGGTTTTTAACTGTTTTACAATATTTACAAAAGTGTTAGTTACATATAAAATATTTTCCCTCTCTGTCTATCTATATATATATCTAATTATACATATATGTATCACTAAATAATACTGCAAAAACAGTTCAAATTGTGTCAGTGACTATTTTTGTAAGACTTTAATATTAATATTATTGTTTTATTGTATTACTTTTATGTTTCATTCTCAATTGCTCCCTTTATATCTTTATTTACCATCATACTTTAGTATTGTTGTTGTATTTGATATACATACAATATTTATTTTTTATTTACTCAAGTTTGTGTAGAGTATGACTACAAAAAGCCTTAAAAAAATAAAAACCATGTGTGTATTTAACCATCTGTAGATATCCACATTCTAAAAACATCTTGTAGAATTATACATGGACAGTACTCTACATTATAATACCTTTATTTACAAGCTTTCAACCCTCTTACCACAGCACTCTTCATCAATCTACAATGTACTGAGCAACACCATCAATAAAAGAGCTGAATGGTCACAAATAAAAGTATTTTAATGGAAAGAATGGTCCATAACATATTTCTGTTACTTTCACTCATTAGGTTCTTAGAAATATCATACTATTTTAGTCAGATCATTCTTCATTATTTGTTTTTCAGATACAAGATTTACTGAAATAACACATATACTGTAACAGCATTTAATATTATGTATATCAATGAAATCAGTTTCTTTCTACTTTTAGAGAAAGTTATCACTTTTAAGTTACAATTCCATATGCTAGTTTCCATGCATATATTAATTATAAAAAGGCTTTGAGTGCAACAAATTGTTTAACAAAACAATAATCCACTATTAACTATTTCAAGACTGGAATTCTTATGAGAGAAAGTAGGTTTTCATCAAATATACATGCTTGAAAAGTTACATTTTAATCCAATGGAAAATTAGATTAAAATATACAGTAGTAAATTTTTAAATATTATATACATAATTTGGTAACATCATACAGAACTGTCATATTTTATCACTGAATCAGCAAAAATATTCCATAGCTTCAAAGAAAAACTGGGAATTACAACACTCCCCTGAAATTCGGTAACCTGGAGGTTAGAGTTGGAAGACAGCTTGTAGGTGGAAGTACAAATCCAAAATGAATTATACTGATACTAAATTATACTAAATTTGGTACCAATATGGTGACCAATGATCTCCTGGGATAGGTAACATTTCATTTTATAGGATATTAAGGAATAGATATGTGAGGCAATGTTGTTGTTTTTTAAAGTCCTTGAATAGTGAGAATGTACCAGAAAATTGTAAATTGGATAATTTAGCCCTAATTTTAAGAAATATGATAAAACTGTCCAGGTAATTACAGGTCTATTAGTTTTATATCATATGTGAAAGAAGTTCATGAAAGTAATTTAACAAAACTTAACATTTTATTGGATAGTCATCATTACTTCGCCATGGTAAAATCTTGCCTTATTAATCTTAGTGTTATATTACCTTAAACTACTGCCTGGTTAACTTACCTTACAACTTACTACGTGTATATTTTAGCACTCCAATCCAAAATTGGGTTATTCTTTCAGTGACGTTCAGAATAATTTCCGTGGTCCAGTCACAGATTGTTTCAATTACTACCTGATAAAGGATAGCTGAGTCTCATGATCAGTTATAACTGATGGGGTGTATGTAAACAATTTGCAGATGACAGAAAAGTAAATATCTACATGCCCTGCAACTTTATAATTTTGTCTAAAATTAAAGATATGCATGATGCACAATATAAAAATCACTAGAATTAAAATATAACAATATTTTCTATACTGAAAACGGAAATGTACAGTTGTTTAGATTATTTTCACCATTAAAATTTTAAAAAAATAGATTCATTTTGGCAATAGATCTAATAGAGTGGCAGCTATAGTCAATGAGATGGTGTAGTATTCGTAAATTTTACATGGTTTTGACTTGAAAGTTAAAGTTGTAATGTGTGTCCAAAGTTAATAAACAAGCACAGTTCTTATTAACGAGTGCAAAAAAACCAATGTGCAGAAATTCTATCTAAAAGGTAAAGTTACGATATCTATTGACACAGTCTAGTCTCTGCTACTTCTCAGTCTTCAACAAATTAAAAATGATTGAATTTGGCCTGTTATTATTGCGAATTATTAATAATAATAAAAAAAGATACTAACATGTTCAAATAAGTTAATACAAAAGGAAAGCGTAAAGTTACATTCCACAATAAGGTTAGCTTTACCTCTCATTTTATATATTCAAAATATTCATTTGGAACGTTTTTCGTGTTACTGAGAAATGAAAAACAGTTTAAAATAATCTTTTGAAAATACCAGCTTTGAACGACTTTGACACATGCGGAATTTTTCGACAGTAGCGACACTCTCTGGATACATTCTTCGTTGTACCAGTGTTTAAATCCAGTAAATTATATATACAATGGATCAAATAGATAAATAACATTGCAGTTTACATGAAAGCTACATGCATACAGACATAAGAATTATTCCAAACCGAAACATATGTAAAATATTATACAGAGCTATGCCTTATTATAAAATGTCAAAGTCCTGGCTCCTGCAGTTTAAAAATTATAAGTGTGTTAATTATATATATATAACATATAAACATAAATATAACATAAAAAAAAAAGAAGCTAACAAAGTTCACCTACCGGCGGCTTAATTTAAAAGCTTATAACCCTGAAAAATAGGGTTTCGATACTCATAGTGGGCAAAGCACAGATATCCCATTTTGTAGCTGAGTGCTTATAACAATAAACTAAATAATATGAAACTTAGTAACAAGGTTTATACACTTACATAT
Source organism: Tachypleus tridentatus (assembly GCF_004210375.1). Taxonomy (NCBI): domain Eukaryota; kingdom Metazoa; phylum Arthropoda; class Merostomata; order Xiphosura; family Limulidae; genus Tachypleus; species Tachypleus tridentatus. The sequence goes on along the minus strand of NC_134836.1, from coordinate 105,863,792 downwards.
TGTATCAAGCAATCATGTCACTACAAGGATAAGATAAATTACAAATTTCGTGATGACGAAAAATCCACTTGAACTAAAAATGTATCCTAAGACGGCTGGTATGGATATTAAAATTTTAATTAAAATAAAGTACAGAACAATGTTTCGACTTTCCTAGGTCATCTTCAAATTAACCTGTACGTAAACTAACAGTTAGTTTCATATTTATCAATTTAATCTAAAACGGGTGTAAGAAGTTAGAGGGTGCTGAGCATCACACCACCAGAGGACAACATAAGTATATCGACCTCGGGCAAAGGGGACGATGACATCATAGTTCCAACGAAGCGGAGCCAGAGTACGATTGGTGTGGTGCTGTGACAGGTGGGAGTAGTCCAGAAATAGTGTTGCTAATCCGCGATGATTAATTTATATTAGAGTCTCTACGTCTCTCAACATGCAATCAATGTTTTAAAAAGTTAGAAGTAAAAGTTATCGTTACGATTCTTGTATGCTTTCTATTCAATTAGACTACATGAACTGATTATTCACGTTTTAAAATAAGACTGTTGTCACTCATGCTGAAACATCTACTAGCAAAACTTTAAAATAAAGTACTATTTACATAACTGTACTAGTTTATAAAATACTGAATTCGCTTTTATACAATGTTTGTACATTATGTAAACATTATTATTTGTTCATTTCAATTTACTAGATAAAATTTTATACAGTTTAAAAAGAACAGAATGCAATTATTGTATTTTAACAGTATTTACAACACAAGTATTTTATGCTTACTACTAAAGACTGTGACAGACTCCAGTTAAATATTCAAACAGTGTTAGCCAGAAAATATAGCTTAAAATCTTTTTCAAAATGAAAGATAATTTAATTATTATTGATTCAAAATTACTTTGATATTTCTGATAGCTACTTAGACTTAAAAACTACGTCAAAATGTTAAATGTACGAGATTTGCGATTTCATTATACAGTGAAATAAATTATATTTGTATGCATTTGAATGTTGAATGAGTTATTTGTTTCCAAGTAATGTTCACAAGCTCAGTAACAAGTTTAGACATATCCTAATTGTTCATATAAGAATACAAAAGAAAGTCTAAAGCTCAGCCAAATCTGGGTCACTTTTGAAATATAAAAAAATATACTGTTCGTTTCATCACCAGTAATCAGATTGATGCAGTTCTACCACATGGGAGAAAATATGACAAACCAGATTCTAAACAAAAGTACCGTATATGTTAACATATAAGGCGACTGGGTGTATAAGACGACCCCATAATTTTCAAGTTAAAGTGTAGGTTTCAGGGTATACTAGCCATACAAGACGACCTCTTCCCCTAAATTGTGCATTTCATTGGGGGAACCAAATGAGCTTGTGAGAAATTGCTGTCTGATAGTCCTTAGCCATCAGTATGCAAAGAAATAAAGTTTATATGCTTACTGAATATATTTAATATATTTTTGTGATTCTATACATAATATAACTAATTAAAACATTTTAAGGGTTAATGTTTTATCATCGATTAAAACATTTTATAGGTTGATGTTTTATCAGCAATTTCAACTAAAATAATTATTAGTTATTAAAATATTTTAAAATCCAAATTCTATTTATTATCTGACGTCAGATGCTCATCAGTTACGTTTAATTTCAACTAGTTAGAATAGGATGCTTAACTGGTTAGCGTGTGATTGGCATGTCGAATAGTAATAATGCTAAGTCTTATTATTAAAAGATAAGGTAACGTTGTACATTTTGGGGGATTTTTAGATTATGAGCAACATTTCCCCACAGGATTAAAGGTTCACATATCATACCTGGCGTATAAGATGACCTCTAGTTTTGGGTTTTTTTAAAGCTTCAAATGTCGCTTATATGCCAGCGTATACGGTATATAATAAGATATATTTTTTTGCTTAAAAATCTAATATCTATGTTTCTTTGACATGGTAATGATTGTTTTCAGCTATATCCATTACATTAACAGATAATTTTATTGTCTTTTACTCATTATGTACCACATTATATTTTAGTCTATTGGTTCATTTTTTTTGTTTGTATATAATAAAGCACAAACTACACAATGAGCTATTTGTGCTTTGCTCACCACGGATATCAAAGCCTGTTCTGCAGTGGTAGTGTTGTAATTCCAAAAACATACTGCTGTGCCACTGGGGTACTAGTCTTTTAGGAAGAAAAGAAATGCTACGGACATTAAAGAAATGTTGAAAAAAGAACTAATCCAGCAAAACAGAATAAACAACAGTTAGGTTTCTTTACTATTATAAACCGGGAAGAATTACGTGTTTTATCTCATATCTATTATATTGGTAACAACAGTTGGTATCTAGCTTTTAGATAATAGGTAATAGGGAGAGTGTATGGACAATGATGTCATAACACCACACACCAAAGACAATGATGCCTTAGTTTCATGAAGTGGAACCAGAAGGCGAGTTGCTACGGCGCCATAAGAGATGGAATTTTTTTTAGGGGGAGCATTACTGGGGCTACTTTACTAGGCCGCCATGATGTTCTTATAATAGAGTGTCTCAATATGCCATCAATGTCTAGAGTTAATTGGAATCTAAAAGTTAAAATAAATATAATGCTGTTACACATGTCAATTTTTTTTATCACGCATATTATCCATCATTTGAATGAGATAAATATTATGGCTAATAATTTACTTTATATACTTTTACAATTATCCATAATGAAAGAATTATATCATACCCAGTGTTTTTGTGAATACTGAAAGTTTGTTTTTTTGTTTGTTTTTTGAATTTCGCGCAAAGCTACACGAGGGCTATCTGCGCTAGCCGTCTCTAATTTAGTAGTGTAAGACTAGAGGGAAGGCAGCTAGTCATCACCACCCACCGTCAACTCTTGGGCTACTCTTTTACCAACGAATAGTGGGATTGATCGTAACATTATAACGCCCCACGGCTGAAAGGGCGAGCATGTTTGGCACGACGTGGATGCGAACCCGCGACCCACAGATTGCGAGTCGAATACCTTACCCACCTGGCCATGCCGGGCCCTAGTATATATGTTTCTTCTATAACTGACGCTCCCCAGTGTCACAGTGATAGGTCTGTGGAAAGAAACTGGAATTTGATACCCCATGATGGGCAGAGCACAGATAACTTACAGTGTAGTTTTATGTTTAATTTTAAACAAACCTCTAACCCTATAATTATGACTTTTATTGTTCTTGATAAGATATTTCTTATCACACATGTTACTTCAGAGTGTTTACTTACACATGTTTTACAAAGATTAACAGCGTGTATATGTGAGCATGATGTTATTATTATAAGGTCTTACTAACGACAGTATTAATTTAAACAGACAGCGTTTCTGTAGTTCTTTGGGATTTGACAAATATGCCGTTTTGTTATTAGAGGCAAAACTCTTATTTGAACGAGAAATCTATTATAACATTGTTACATATGTTACTTTGTATCATAAATATACATTATGTAAACTATGTAGACGTTATGCTCAGTAATTTACTTTACATAGTTTTATTTTTATCATTCTAAAACGTACTGTTATCTAAATCGCATATTTAGCTTTAAATTGATCACTAAAATTTAAATAATTACTATTGCTCGATGTCTGTAGTTGTGTGTATTAACAAATCTTTCTCAAGAACTTGTTTCTTGCTGGTAAAAACTATATGCATATAGACTAAGAGCTTGGTAAACTCTGATAGTAGAAAATGATTCCATACCACTCTACACAAGTAATTTTTTTCATTGTTTTCTGCTATGTATTTACCATCTAACCAATTTTAAACACTTAATGACCAGTATCACGCACATACAAAAGGTGTGGGTTATTTCAAAGTCATTCATTACTAACGCATACCAGCTGATTTAAATTATATATTTAAAAACGGCTGGTATGGGTAGAGAAAACATTGAGAAACGAGTGACATTCTTCGGTCATCGTTAGGTTTACAAAGAAAGAAAGGGTCACTGACCAGTAGCTGACCACATGTTTGAAGCGGTTGTGTAACTGAGTGTCGGAATGTAGAGGGCGTGCTCAAATATTGGATATATTTATTTATATAGGTATAAAGGTGTTCCTTTGTATTGGCTTATTTTGGGCTTGATTTCTTGTATAAGTAAGGCTTCTTTAATTTTGTGTTTGTTTATGTTCGTTTATTTATTTAGTATTTTAGTGTTTTCTATGGTTATGTTGTGTTTATTTGATTTCCAGTGTTCGAAGACGTGTGAAGGTGACATTTTGTGTTTTTTGAATCTGGTTTCCATTTTTCTATTTGTTTTTCCAATATAGAAGTCCTGGCAGTTATCACATTGTATTTTATAAATAACGTTGGTGTGGTGTTTGTCAGTGTAGTTTTCACATAGTATAGACTTTAGTTTTGTGCCTAGTTTTTTGAATAAATTTGGTATTAACTGGAATGTCATATTTTGTCACTAGTTTTTGCCAAATGTTAGTTATTTTTCTGCTGATGTCGGGAATATATGGTATACAGCAGTATATGGTTTCGTGATTTTTTAAATCGTGGGATATATTTACTTTTGTTAGTTGATTTTGCTTTTTGTCTAGGTGTGTGCGTATAATGTTTTCTACGGTTTGTGGAGGAAATTTGTTGATGTTTAGCTTTGCGCTTAACAATAAACAAACAAATATGATTAATACAGAAAGATTCGCTTTGTCATGTTTGTGTTTTTTCTATGCTTTTCATGTCCGATTTTTTTTGTTTGTTTGTTTGTTTAACATTCTTGAACTCCCCTCTTAGCGGATACATTAAATTTAAGGCTTTACTTCACCATTATACATGTGTGTTTTTCGAAAATGGTAAATACAATGTTCTAAAAAGAACTTCTTGGAAAAGTCAAGATATGAGAGATTTAATTACAGGCTGAAATTAGGCCTCTTATTGAACAGTTTTCATTCAATAAATTTTTAAATAGTTATTTTCTTAACTTGAAATTCAGTTAGTGCTTAAAAAATTATGTGATTAAAGTTCCAATTTTTGTACACAGTTACTCACCAATGTATATAAGTGGTTAATCTTTTTCTTCTATCTTCTATTCTACAATGTAATATTTCTTATACTTTTTAATTCAAGAATGCAAATTTATGGTAATATTTTAAAGTGTCACAGAATAAAACCAATCGTAAGTGGACTAACATTCCGTTGGAAAATGCATTGAGGATTAGTTTACATAAAGTCCATAGATGGCAGCAGGGTCGAAATATTTAGTTTGCCGTTAATTGCATTGATCGGGTCTGATCGTTTCACCTACAAAGAGTTCTGCACTTTTACCTATTGTCATTAGAGGGACAAAATAACATATTCTCAGTTTACCCCTGTAAAGGGTGGTCCGTAAGTCCCTACCCATCCATATATCCAGTGTATTTGTGTGCTGTCCCTCATTCTCGCTGCATAATATTATGCGACGCCATGTTCTGTGAGACATTTTCCTCAACTTATCAGGGTTTATTGTTCCAAATGCCGCGGTAACAGCTGCCTTCAACTCATCATTAGTATGTTTATAATAACATATGGATGGGTAGGGACTTACGGGCCACCCTGTAGAAGAAAGGCTCATCCTTCAAAATCTTTTGTCATAGTTTTTATGCGTTTATTAATATACGCTTATATATAAATATACACACACAAGTGTGTGTTTTCTTATAGCAAAGCCACATCAGGCTATCTGCTGAGTCCACCGAGGGGAATCGAACCCCTTCTTTTAGCGTTTGAATCTTCCGGTGCAATGAGATCTGACATAATTGTAAAATAATTTTAAAAAATTCATAAGAGATGCATAAGCTTCGATGTAAGAAAATGATTGGTGATTCATTCGTTTAGAAAACTATATGTTACAAAAGAAAAACAAATCGAAATATAAAAACAAATACAAGGTCAGTAAAACAATTCTTCATGAAGTACAGAAAGGAAACAACGACTTACATCTTCTCACTTTGGAGAAATTTGTAAGATGAGGGATACTACATCATGCAGCTCCAGAGTGAAAAGAATTTTATCGAGTTGTTTTCTCTCTTTACCTGCAATACAGTATAGTTAAAGAAACGAATGAAATGCCCTACTTGATTACTCCACTAAAACTGGAAATCAAGTACAGAAGTGTGGCCTATTTTTGGATATAGAGAAGGGATAGTTAGCAACCTCTCCAGATGCCACTGTTGGGTCTGATGGTATAACTGAACTTAAATTCCTGCTAAAATCTAAAGGAATGATTTCTGTACATGTTGCTCTGTCAATTAAATATTTCTATTGTGCTTTACTTGATAATATTTTGATACTAAAAGATACACATACATATTACTATCAAGTACATAACCGTCGAACGAAATCCTCGAGATGACAATTTTTGGAATGAAAAAATGTTCCCTGAACTGGATCGGTTTTATTTTCACACACTATTGCCAGAAATAACAGATCTACGAATGACAAGAAGCATGGTTTTATGATAACAAAACTATGTTCTTGAGGCCAAAAGATAGCTGAAAGTAAAGAAACAAAATGAAATATAGACATCCTTCTTGAAGGTTTATTTGAACCTACGTTTCGATATACATGTCTCGTTTTGTTTCGGATATAACGGCATCAGAAGCCTTGTGATTTATGTTTGTTATTGTGAGTGTTTTTTGACAAGTTATATATTTATGTTATGAATCAATGTTTACGTTACAAAAGTTTGTTTGGTTTGGTTTTTGGAATTTTGCACAAAGCTACTCGAGGGCTATCTGTGCAAGCCGTCCCTAATTTAGCAGTGTAAGACTAGAGGGAAGGCAGCTAGTCATCACCACCCACCGCCAACTCTTGGGCTACTCTTTTACCAACGAATAGTGGGATTAACAGTCTCATTATAACGCTCCCACGGCTGAAAGGGCGAGCATGTTTGGCGCGACTCGGGCGCGAACCCGCGACCCTCAGATTACGAAGCGCACGCCTTAACGCGCTAGGCCTTTTCACTTTATCAGAATTTGCAATGTTACATCACAAAGAACATGACCACGTTGTTTATTGTGATACTGTTTTACAAAATCAAATCAACCTCACAAACAATTTGGATTTATTTTAATTTTCATTTGTAACATAAAAATATTTAAAAGTACATTACGAAAATAGTTTATAAATACTTCAATAATGTGCAGTTATTTCATTGTATTATTTCAAACAATACTTTTAATTAAAAATTAATCACTAAAATTGCAACTTTCCTAACTTTCGATCAGTGTTGAACTTGACTAGTTTTGTGACTCAGCTGGGTTTTTCCTATAAACGTGCTTATTTACCACATACATATTCTAAATAGCAGGTATTATGTAATTATTTATTTCAACATTGTGTTCCTTTTTTCTTGGGGCGTTCCTCTGGCTGTTAGTGTAGAAGAGGCACCCGAGCCTTGTACTTATGGTAGCATGTGCCAAGTTTTACACACCGATATCAAATAGGCGAAAACGCCTTTGGTATTATGTGACTACTTATTTTTTTCAGTTCATAATCAAGAATGCAAAATTAATCTCGTGACTTTCTGCATATAATGAATTATAATTGTAATTATTTAAAATTTTAAACAGTCATACAAACAATTTATATGTTAAGATTTTATACGTGTTTTAGTCCCATATTATTTATCTTTACACACGTTGAAGGTATCTTACAAACATTGTTACTATTGAAATTCTCACAGAAAACAAGCAAGGTTTATTGCTTAGTTGTGAATATTCCTGCATTTCAGTTTTATGTTACTGTAAGTGTGTGTTGGCCCGGCATGGCCGAGCGCGTTAAGGCGTGCGCTTCGTAATCTGAGGGTCGCGGGTTCGCGCCCGAGTCGCGCCAAACATGCTCGCCCTCCCAGCCGTGGGGACGTTATAATGTCGGTCAATCCCACTATTCGTTGGTAAAAGAGTAGCCCAAGAGTTGGCGGTGGGTAGTGATGACTAGCTGCCTTCCCTCTAGTCTTACACTACTAAATTAGGGACGGCTAGCACAGATAGCCCTCGAGTAGCTTTGTGCGAAATTCAAAACAAACAAAACTGTGTGTTCTTTGTCAAGTTTTATTAGTTCGTAAGAAGTGCAGTTTTATATCTCTATTGTTTGTTTTTTTATCTACGTTCATCTACAACAGTGTTGAATTCCAGCAGTTCGCTACTAATCAGATAATGTATTTGTAACTAGCCTCAGGTAGGTTACTAAAATCGTTCCTTGACCTGATTCTGTGTAGAATGGGGTATTTCGTAGGGGTGATAGAGTTTCTGTGATATGTGAAATAAAACCGAAACCACCAATCTCTGTGATCTCACAATGCAGACAAAGTTGTCATTTTTACGTACAGTATAAAAAATAATAATTTTTATTGCACGAGAATTCTAAATTTAGAAAGTAGTATGTATGAATACAGCTAAGAAGGAACTGTGAACGTAAGCTTTGTTTTCTACAGCGGGCAATACTTCTCATGCGTAATGAATTAATTGCTCGTTACCTTTCTCACTTGAAGCGTTTTAAATACGTGTTATAAGATCCATCTCGAAATACAGGTTTATTATATTCAAAGCGTCTGTACAGTATTTTCTCTGCTAGTGAAGTTGTATAGGCTCACACACTGTTGAACTAAACATCAGGAAATAATTCGAGTTTTCAGTTCTACTCCATTTTAGTCATAGTGCACTCAGTTAAGATACTTTGTAATAAGAATTCAGATTCAATACCATAGATTTAGCTTAACGATATATTATTTAATTTGCATGTGAAGCATATCTATCATAAAAAACAGTACACATTACTAAATCTAAAGAAACCAAACTCATGCTTCAGATAATACAGATAAAGTTTTGAAACCAATAATACAAAATATTATTGGACAGTTCTCTGTAGATCACTAATAGACATTCGCTTCTTCTTTGTGGGTTTTTGGTTATTTTGGAAAAATTTTGATACCCACGCGGGTCAGGTTCAAAAGACCTCTTCCTCAATCCCTAATTTTCATTTTAGCCACTACTATGTTGTAGTTGTAGTGCTTTAGGGCCAGTGTAACCCACAGTACTCCGGCCCTTTTCAGGGCAATGTCCATATAAAAATATTTATAAACCATGAATATTTTACTAATTCTAACCGTCCAGTGCATCATGGCCAGCTTGATTTATATTTCTTAAATATATATTCATTGGAGAGAGGAACTTAGGGTTATGTTCATCACGTACGTGGTATCTGTCGCGATCACACAATAAATCATTTTTATGCCAATTTTTATTTAAATAACTTAGTGTATTATGCAAGAACCTCTCAGATACTGTCTCTACGTTTGCATACTTGTGCATAAATGTGGATGAAGTACTGAGTGGTACTTTATAGGCTGAAGTTAAGATTGAATTTTGTATTTTTTGTAGTTTGTGTAGTTGTTTTTGTGTTATGTTTATCCTGGCTGGACATGGTTATTCTGTAATGGGTCTAAAGTATGTTTTGTAGATTTTTATTTTATTATCAGGTGATGTACCTTGATTTTTACCCGATAGGTTTCTTGCATAATTTGCTCTTTTCCAAATTGTAGTCAAGATATTGTTTGTATGCTGTATCCACGTTTATTTGGTATCGTAAGTTAATCCTAAAAATGTAGCTGACGTAGCAGTCAGTAAGAATGATCTGTTCATGTATAACCTTTGGTGGATCTTTTATCAGTTTATTTAATCTGGTAAATAGTATTACTTAGGTTTTCGGAATATTTATTTTTATTCTATATTTCTGGCTCTATTCTTCTGAATTATTCACGGTCGGTTGGAGGTTTGTTGCTGCTATTGATAGAGTGGAGGCACTTTTCCAAACTGCTACATCGTCGACAAATTGTGATGCAAAACCTGAGTTTAGGCCTGACAGTGGCGTATTACTCACTTACATGATAAATAAGATATGGCTAACTACCCCTCCCGTGGGACTCCTGCTTCAAGTGAAAAAGACTCTGAGTGGGTTCCATTCACATCTACTTTACACTTTCTATTGTCCAGAAAGTTAGATAGCCAGCGAATAGTTAGTTCCCTGGGGTAAATCTATTTCCGTTAAGGGATGCCAGAACCGTGTCGAATGCTTTCTCAATGCCGAGAAAGTAAGCTACAACGCATTCGTTCTTGTTAAAACTGTCTATAATTGTTTCTGTTAATCTGATTAAGTGGTCTGTAATTTGTCTATATTTCCTAAAGCTGTTTTGAATTTTGGGTAATTTTGTGTTTGCTTCGAAGTAAATCGATAGCACTGCACAACAATCTTTTTGAAAAGTTTTAGCTGATTATGAGAGGTACCTGGTGGATATGCACAAAAATAGTTTTGGTTTTGCTTCATCACGTGGGAACTCTCAGAAATAGACAGTTAACTGTTTACCAGCAATAACGTATTTAATTGCGTTTATGTTTCTAATACGCTACTAAGTTCAACATAATTAAAAGTGTTTTGCTCCTGATTTTCGCTTCGTATTCAATGACCGGTGCATCACATTGCAGTGTCCAACAGTAGTCAGCAAGCATTGACGGATTCCAACTGCCCTGATATCGTTTTTCTATTGTAGCAATGTCCTGGTGAAACTGAAGATTTCGATGAAACGGAGGCCCTGTATGGCCAAGCGTGTTAAGGCTTGCGACTCGTAATCTGTGGGTCGCGGGTTCGCATCCCCGTCGCGCCAAACATGTTCGCCCTTTCAGCCGTGGGGACGTTATAAGGTGACCATCAATCCCACTATTCGTTGGTAAAAGAGTAGCCCAAGAGTTGGCTGTAGGTGGTGATGACTAGCTGCCTTCCCTCTAGTCTTACACTGCTAAATTAAGGACGGCTAGCACAGATAGCCCTCGAGAAGTTTTGTGCGAAATTCAAAAAACAAAAACAAAAAAAACGATGAAACGGTACATGATGGGCAAATTTGGATGTGATTTTCGTGATCAGCAGCCAAAAAACTATAAGAAACACCCAACAGTGTTCAAGAAGCAAAAACTTTGTTGTGCAGTGTAGTCGGTTACTAATTATCCTTTCTAATATTTTTCCTATGTAGCTGGTTAGACTAATCGGGCGGTAATTATTTGGTTTATTTGCTGGCTTTCCTTCTTTCTGGAACATTAAAATTACTGCTTTCTTCCAAGAAACAGGGATATATACAGCTGAAAATGATAAGTTAAATAAGGCTGTTAAGTATTCATATAATTTGTGAGTGCCATTTTTAGGAGAATGGTTTGTATTCCATCTTCTCCAGATGCTTTGTTTTTTTGATGTTTATTGATACTTCTGTTACTGTTATTTCTTTTATCATTTGATGAATACTCCAGTCTATTGTTTTATCTACTATTACTGATGTGTTTATTGTGAATCTTGGCATGGATATGGTTTTGATCTGTTCAACATGAGTTTATTGACTTTATTATAGAAGTATCTCTTCATGTCTGGTTTATGGTGTGTTTTGAACGTTTTTTTCAGGTGGTCTTCAAATATATCTGCTTTTTCTAGGTTAGTGTAAGCTGTTTTGCCATCTGATTCAAGCGGTGGGTACTCTTTGTTGGTTTTTCCTGTGTTGGTATATCTTTTCAAATATGTCCAGAATTGTTTTGGATCTGTTTTATGATTTAATTGTGAGCAGAAGGTGTCCTAACTCACAAATACACTTGAGGATTAGAAATCTGGTTTGAATTTTACGCAAAGCTACACGAGGGCTTTCTGCGCTAGCCATCCCTAATTTTGCAGTGTAAGACAAGAGGAAAGGCAGTTAGTTATTACCACCCATTGCTAACTCTTGAGCTACTCTTTTATCAACGAATAGTGGGATTGACCATCACATTATAACGCCCCCCACGGCTGTAAGGGCGAGCTTGTTTGGTGTGACGGGGATTCGAATCCGCTACCCTCGGATTACGAGTCGAGTGCCTTAACCCTCTGGCTATACTGGGCCGGTAGCAATCTGTTTATTAGCTGCTATCTATTTTTTATTGTTAGTAGTTTTACGTTTCCCTGGCTGTTATGATTGGCTTATATGCATTTCAAAATATTAGCTTGATCATTTGTTGAGAAACATTCGTAATAGCATACGGCTTCTAATAGGAAGAATGTTATATACGTGTCACGTGAGATCTTACCAATGCAACAAGGATAGTAGTGTACATAAACTAGATCATCGACTAATTGCAATATAACATATTCATGCATTAATACTATATATTGCTGTAAATCAGTAATAGTTGGCTCTGAAGGAAAACCTCAATTATTCAATATTAGTGCCTCTGGATACTGCAGTGCTACCCTCTTAAAGTTAACATACTTCGAAATATTACAACAGATGTATACATATCACTGGCTAGGTGTGGGAGAATACTTGTCTGTTCCAGCGCATTTTCCATGTACTACCAATTTAACTTTATACATATAATAATATTTTTCCCCGATTTACTATTATATTAAGCATTTTGATTATTTGTATTACTCTCATTTAAGTATGTGATAGTCTTATCCTGTGTTATCGAGGAGGGGGCGAAGGCAGGTTATCTTAACTTTTAAATACTGGAAATCGAATGAGAAATGTTACAGCTCATTTTACCAACACCCGGAGTTCGATTTCTCGTGGTGGACCACAGTACAGGTAGCCCGATGTATCATTTTGTACCAAAAATAAAGCAACAATATTTTACACTAAAGTAATCAAAGAGATTACTTACCCTAACCCCACCTTAAAATTGTGGATTTTTGGTTTCAATGTGCGCCTGAAATTTCGGTCATAATCCAATCCCTTTTACACAATTATTATCGATAAACGTACAAAAATGTTTCAAAGTTATCCATAATTAAGATATGAATACGGATCAGATTTGGAGTGGACCATGGAGACACTGTATCTCTTGTAAAAAAAAATCACTTAAATCGGGTTATTATCTTTCGAGCACTGACATTTAATACCCTAGCCAATCTCCTTCCGGAGGTTGAGGGTGAGTAAAAAGCACTAAGCCAAGGGTTGGCCAGGCCTAAGGTTCTTCGGGAATACTTAATTGTAATAGGCTTGTTATCTTTGTCAACATGTGTCCAAGAAAACTTAGTCCTCAAATGTTTACGGAAAAGTAAGTTAATTGCTGTTATTATAACAGTAATTAAGCACATTTATTTCTAGTAAAATTGTAATTTCATTCAAATAAGGGATAACAATAGATTTGTTAAAATCCTATGGACAATGATATTGTCATTACAATAATGGTTATATAAAATATTGTTCATTTACACACAGAGACGAATACGGTCCTTGCAGTACATTTTGTTGTAAGTTTATGTTCAACTGTTCTTATTTATGAGTTTTTACTGTTGAGATTATGTAAAGATAACCCTAATGGATGAAAACATTTTCCTTTCTGTTCTCGACCGATGTAAATACAAACCCCGTGCCGTGCCATTAACAAATGTTTCAGTGTATGTTATCTTACTAACGTATATTAATGATATTAGATTGAATTATAATGAAACATGAGTTTTCTGTAATAAAAATGAAAACGTAATCACATTTCCGTCAGTTTTACAATTCTTACTCACTACAGTAGGAATTGTAAAATGTATTCTGGCTTTGGAGATGTTTACGATAGTAGGATCTACACAGAGCGAAGGACATACCGTCTGCCAGACTTAATCTTCCTTCGCCTGTCTAAGGTGTTCCCACTATATAACTTGTACCTTGGTGTTATGTTAATCATTTCCCGCTATTTCTTTACTTTTTGATTTTAAAAAATTGTTCCTTATAAAAAAATTTTATCATCTGTTATTTATTCTGTTTAATTTTGAATATGTTAGTCTTACTTTATTGTACCTGGTGAAGCAATGGATGGATTTATATTCTTAAAAACGCCCTAAAAAATAATTACTTTCGGATACAAACTTAAAAAAATACCATCCATAAGTTCAAACGATTCAGAACCACACTCGCGTATTATTGCCTGTTCGTAACCCCCCTAGTGGCACAGCTGTATGTCTACGGACTCCACCGCTCAAAATCAGGTTTTGATACCCGTGGTGGTCAGAGTACAGATATCCTATTGTGTAGGTTTGTGCTTAATTCCAAACAGAAGCAAAAAAGTGTTCTTAAACCGTATGTTGATTTAAGAGTAAATTATTTTGTAATATCTCACCATATGTTCACTCGAAACTTCAAAGTAAAAATGAATACATTGAGTTAGGTCACAGTGTTGTACATTGAGTTAGGTCACAGTGTTGTACATTGAGTTAGATCACAGTGTTGTACATTGAGTTAGATCACAGTGTTGTACATTGAGTTAGGTCACAGTGTTGTACATTGAGTTAGGTCACAGTGTTGTATCTTTGTTGCCAACCTTTACGACAGAGTACAAAGTTCATATTTTATTGTCTAACGGTTTATATCATTTGACGGAGTCGTTTTTGATTATTAGTTAAATATAATACAAAAATACGGTATAGTTTATTGTATAGGGTTATTTATTTATTTGTTTGTAATGCATAAGTTCGTCGACAGACGTATCATAAACAGAATTTAACTGTCATTTATTTGTCAAATTTACTCTCCTATACACACCATAAACTCAACAAAAATGTATAGCACTGAAGTGACTATCGGACTGTCTGTCTGATCTTCTGGCTACTTAAATACTACAGCGTGGCTTGTAAGTCCCTACCCATCCATATATCTTATGTATCTAGTGTATCTGTGTGCTGTCCCTCATTCTCGCTGCATAATATTATGCGACGCCATGTTCTGTGAGACATTTTCCTCAACAATACAGGTGTTATTGTTCCAAATGCCGCGGTAACAGTTGCCTTCAACACATCATTAGTATTATAACGTTGTTTATAATAACATATGGATGGGTAGGGATTTACGGGCCACCGTGTATGCTCCCGTGTATGTTAGACCTGCCTCTCTCTTCAAGCTTTCTTCATATATTATTCCTTTTCAACATCTGAAATATCTTAATGTTATACGTTGTAATTATGACACGTTAAAAGTCCTTGTAACAAACAAAACAAAAATTATAAACATAGTATAAGACGCTACGATGTAAAGACTGTTTCGCAAAAAAATAAAAAATCTGTAAAATATGACACAATCATAAGATATTTAAAACATATCTATCAAACACATGTTTTTATCGACTGTGATGGTAAAATAAATAACTTGTTTTAATTTCTTTCTCTGGTAATTCTGAAAAATATTGTATGCAAAACGTTCTCGCTTGCTCCACGCTCGGCATAGCTACGTGGTTAAGGCACTTGACTCGTGATCTGAAGGTCACTGGTTCGAATCGCTGTTACATCAAACATGCTTGCCCTTTCAACCGTGGGGACGTTATAATGTGACGCTCAATCTTATTATTCATTGGTAAAAGGGTATCCCAAGGGGTAGCGGTGAGTGGTGATGACTATGTGCCTTCCCTCTAGTCTTACACTGCAAAATTAGGGACGGCTAGCGCAGATAGCCCTCGTGTAGCTTTTCGCGAAATACAAAACAAACAAACTCTCTGATCCTTCATTAATTTGGTAGAATGGTTGCATGCTTTATGGTATTTTTGTTCGAATCATCTACACGAAACTATAGAGAATTAACGCTATTTCCAATATTGAATTCAGTTGTTACGTTTGTAAAACAAATTTTGAAAAAGTGATAACGCATAAAAGCACTACTTTTCAATTAAACTTCTATCTTCAATAATCGGTGCTAATGTTTGTTTGTTCTGGAATTTCGCACAAAGCTACTCGAGGGCTATCTGTGCTAGCCGTCCCTAATTTAGCAGTGTAAGACTAGAGAGAAGGCAGCTAGTCATCACCACCCACTCTTGGGCTACTCTTTTACCAACGAATAGTGGGATTGACCGTAACATTATAACGCCCCCACGGCTGGGAGGGCGAGCATGTTTTGGCGCGACTCGGGCGCGAACCCGCGACCCTCAGATTACGAAGTGCACGCCTTAACGCGCTAGGCCATGCCCGGTGCTAATGACATTTGTTCTTTTTTAGAATGTTCGGTTAAATAGTTATTAGACACAAATAAATGTTCGATAATTTGCATTATTTTCGTTTGTGATTTCCGACGCCGTGTTAATGAATTTATTGTACACGCGTTCCTCATACTGTTATTTATCAAAATCAAACCCAAGCAAACAAGTCTTTATATTTTAGCTAGCTACGCAAATAAGATAAACTTTTATTTGCAGATTTTAGTAACTTACTTTATTATTATTAAAATGTTCCTTTCTCTAATATAAAGTGATATTAATGTTCTTTCAACCATGAAATAAGTTGTTAGTAAGTCTACTTTCGTTATTGAACTAATTTAAATTTTGTTGTATTATATCTATAAATAGCTTGACGTTGTTGTTGTTGTTTTGTATTAAGCACAAAGCTACACAATGGGCTATCTGTGCTCTGCCCACCACGAGTACCGAAACCCGGTTTTTAGCGATGTAAGTCCGCAGACATACCGCTGAGCCACTGGGGGGCAAATAGATTGAAAAGCAATGTCTTGGTTCATTCATTATTTGTAAGAAAAATATTTAGGCATACATTTATTGTTTGTTCCAACTGACTAAAAAATCGGCTGTCCTTCACACATTACGAAAGTTAATTATAGTAATACATATAAGTTGAAAACAAATCGTCAATCACTTCTAGAAATGGCATTGAAGAGAGACAAATGTATTTAAAAAGGACAAAATATGAAAGGGTGGTAGATTACACGAAGAAATAAATCTTGGATTCAATCAGCTCTATTAAAGCTATATTGTAAAATCAGGCACACGAAAACGTTAAATTGGACTCATTAGGCACTAAAGTAAGTGTACAAAAATGGCGTATAAATGAAATGAATTTTAAGACAATGATTTAAAAACTAAATTTTGAAGAATAGAGGTATTTAATAAATGTCTTGTGTACTGGAATGTATATATTCGTTCATTGCTAACGTCAGGGGGTAGCTTAACAACGAATACACCTAGGATTTACGCAGATAATACGCGATCAAGTACTAACCAATCGAAACGTGCTTTCTGCTGGGGTTCTAAAGGAATGTATAGCGGTATCCATGGCAGTTTAACTGTGTTGTTCGAAACATTGTTGGACAAGTGTGCTATGGCTACAGGTAGCCCGATAACATCCATTTTGAAGAAACGCCTGCTTTGTGAGTAAACTGAAATTCCTCACTGCTGGAACTGTTATTTCGCAGACAAAAATAGTGAACAAAAGAGTTATTAAGATTCATTATCATTATAAAGACTAAAACTCACCCGTAATGAGTTCTACTGACAATCTTGCTCGGAGAAGACCTTTAAGTAGCAGGAGTGCATGGGACAATGGAGATGGAGACATGGAAAGTCTGGGTCCTTATGACAGTGAGGTCAAGGAAGCGGGTTTTATTCCCGATAAGGATAGAGGAGGATGTTGGCATTGCTTAAAGCAGTGTATAGGAGGTAAATCCTATAAAATTTATTCAAAATACGAATGGAATTACCGTGTAATACTTAAAACGCAAAATAATATTAAAGGATTTTATTTGTAGGGTAATCAACTTGAAGTTTCAGAGAAATCCCAGTGTCATACATTGCTGGTTTAAGATTTTCACGAGTTTTAGCTATTTACCTAGACGAAATTAATGTAAATAAAACATTATAACCAAACTTTTAAAGCAACAACGTTGTTATCGTTGGTGTAGTATAATGTTTTGAGTTTTTTAAAGTTTGATTTTTCTGTGTATAGCGTAGAATGTGTGATTCTATCAAGAGATGTGGAATCTGTGGTCAGCTTTCTGCATAGTTTGTATTTAATGGGCAGTCTTCTTGAGAGTCCTAAGAGCAAACGTTTTGGTAATGTTTGATATATGATGATAATATAATATTTCCAGGTATATGTGATATGTTATCTGATTGTATAATCATTATAGCTAGTGTGTGATAGGGGACTTAAAGTGATTTTTAATTAATATGTGGTGTATATTGTAGATGGAGTCTCATCGGGTATGTATGCATGTAATTTGAAGGCAGTATTTCTAGTTAAAATGCTATGGGTTTAAAGTTAATTTTCTTTGTGATGTACGAATTAGGAAGCAGAGGCGATATTTTAGATAATGTCGATGCGTAAGGCAACAATAATAATTTTGGATACTTTATAATGTAGGATCTAAAGGTAACTTTTATGGATATCGGGCGAATAAAATGTAATGTGATCAATAGTTGATCTTCTTCAGTGATATATACTGCATAATGTATAATATGGGTTTATAGAAATGTAATTTTTGTATATTGGATACGTCATGCAAAGGTAATCTTCTCAGAGACCGTGTAATGTGAAACCTAAAAGCATTGATTTTGGAGATGTATTATACGAGTTCTATAGCATATTCTTCTGGTAATGTGTGATTTAGGGATTAAGTGATATATATAGATATTGGGTAATGGATTAAGTGTTGTGTAAGGGTAATATTTCTACATAAAACATGATATGAAAGTGTTTTCTTTGTGTATAATGTAAAAAATGAGAACTTATGTGACCTCCTTGAATATGGTGTAAGAGTTACCTTTCTCTGTGATGTGTGTTCTGAAGGCAAACTGATTATCGTCTGTCATCAGTATGGAAATTAAACAAAGCATTTATACACTGTTATAAACTTTACGTATGTTTAGCGATTAATGCTATACTTAACTGTGTTTACACATCGTTAAAGGCTTTTATGTATAGTGATAAATGGGATATTTAACATGACTGTGTTTACATGTTAGGATATTTATATATTTAGAAAAGGATTTCTTCTTACAGCATCTGTTTGGAAACTCAAATTTACTTATTGAACTATTTTCGTGAAAGGAGAGAGCCTTGTCTTGATAGTTAAAATACTTGTACATTTAAAACTTTTATCGCCATTGGAACAGATTTAGAGTGAAATGTTTGCTAAAAAATATTGTATCATCAGTTTGAATCACTCGAAATGCTCAACTTTTGTTTCTAAAATAAGCATCTCCTACTCAACAAATATATGTTTTATTCTAGGTGAATCATTTAAGTTTTCCTTTTATATTTCCTTTATATTTATACAAAATCTTGTCGGATCTAAATCAATTCCGCTAGACACGGAAAGAGCGAAACCGAATAAAGTACGTGATTATTGGTCGTACAAGAATTGTTCTAGGTCGAGTGCTCACGCGCATAATGTGAGGTCACTCGTGTGAAAAGTTACAGATTCAAATTCAGTTTGATCAAATGAGTAGAGATACAAACTATTAGTTAGATCAAGAATAGTACGGACACAATCGGTTCGGTAAATTAGGACAAATCTATCAGGTCTGTTAGGTAAATACAGTCCCACTTAGCCACGTGTTTCTAGTAATTATGAAATATTCAAACTGGTAATTCTGTCATGTAAAGGAAGTTATAGGCTGTAAGGTAAATAAACGAAATACTGAACGTTTTACGTGAATTTTTTCGGCTAATCAAACGAATATAGGCACAGACGGATTGGCTTCATGAAAATACACACCAACTAGTTGGTGATTGTGTAAATATATGTATATAAACACGCACAAAGTTTAGTCAATTATGTAGATATGCATGTTTAATTGGTCATGTAAGTACATAAGTTTGGTTGATCATATGAACACATACACAAAAGTTTAGTTGTTCACACGAATACACACACAAAATGTTTAGTCTGTCATGTAAATACACACATTTGGTTGATCATGTGAACAAACACAATGTTTAGTTGGTTTTGTTAATACACACGTTTGATTTGTCGTGTAAATACAAGTTTGGTAGATGATGTGAATACAAATTCGACTGATCATGTGAATGTTCTTATGTATATGTTAATGATATGATTACGCTCACTGTTTACCGTAGCTTAACAAACTTTTGTACATTGTATAAAATAATCAAAGAACAATATTTTGAAACGTTTATGTGTATAAAAAAAACAAATTATTTCTATTGACAATAAAACAAAGTTAACTTAATAAGTCTGTAATTTTTTGTAGCTCTTCCAGAGATCTGTAGATTTTAAACTTGTTCACATATATAACTTTTTAGAACGTGCGGAACGTCACTTTGTTATTAACAGAAACAATGTTAGTTGCCATGGAAACAGTTCGTTGCGTGGCAGCACTACTAAATTAAAGTGTGTGTATCGACCTTTGCAGCTACTGTGATTTCGCATCCGAACTATACTTTGTGCACGTATGTATGTTCTGTGCCTGACTGCAGTAACACTCTTCAAAATTCGTATAACGTGTACGAATTTCATCTATAGTTCCTAACATAATTATTCGAATTGGATAAAATCATTATTAAATGGAAACAAGCTTGAAACTTGTGTAGAAACGTAAAATCGCTTAAAATAAACCGAGTGCAAAAGCATACATTAATTGGAAATATAAATGTTCTATTTTTTTAACGTTCGCTGCGAATGTTAATATATTAAAGAACATTAAAAAGTAGTTCGATATTACAGAAGAAAAAAAGTCATTGGGTTTGTAAACAAAGTGTTGAAATAAAAATATTAGTAGAAAGAAATTCTGTTTGTTTTCTTGAATATAAAATGTATTGGAGTTAGGAAGTCCAAACCACATGCACTTTAGCTAGGCAGTTTTAGAAAACAAACAACACAATCACATTGACTATGTTAAACCTAAATAGCGTCATCATGAATCGTTTATTTATTTGTTTTATAGTATAGGAAAAAATACAAATATAGCTTCAAATAAATCTATATCATTATTTCCTTGTCGGGACTCAAATCGTAATCTGAGGGTCGCGGGTACGAATCCCCGTCACACCAAACATACTCGCCTTTTCAGCCGTTGGGACGTTATAATGTGACGGTCAATCCCACTATTTGTTGGTAAAAGAGTAGCCTACGAGTTGACGGTAGGTAGTGAAGACTAGCTGCCTTCCCTCGAGTCTTACCCTGTTAAATTAGGGGCGGCTATCACAGATAGCCCTCGAGTAGCTTTATGTCAAATACAAATTAAACCAAACCAATTTTCGTGTAAAAGTCTAATCATGTAGGCTCGGCATGGCCAGGTGGGTAAGGCACTCGACTCGTAATATGAGGGTCGCGGGTTCGCATCCCCATCGCTCCAAACATGCTCGCCCTCCCAGCCGTGGGGGCGTTAAAATGTGACGGTCAATTCCACTATTCGTTGATAAAAGAGTAGCCCAAGAGTTGGCGGTGGGTGGTGATGATTAGCTGCCTTCCTTCTAGTTTTACACTGCTAAATTAGGGATGGCTAGCGGAGGTAGCCCTCGTGTAGCTTTGCGCGAAATTCAAAACAAACCAAACCAAACTAATCATGTATACTTTACACTGACACTGCTCATTTATATAACCTATAGATAGCACCTTCGATTTCATAGCAAGTTCAGTTATTCCATCATCTAAAACTTGTCAGAGTTAAATGTTATTTGTCTTAATGGTATGCAGCAGTGTAAGGTTTTGTAGTTTGTTGTATCTTGGGATTTATTATTGTTTGTTTGTTGTAGGTCTGGGTGTGGGCGTATAAGGTTTTTACTGTTTTTGGAGTAAATTTGTTGATGTTGATGAAATGTTGTTTTATTTTGTTTATTTCATCGTTAATTTTATTGGTTGAACAAAGTTTTGTGGCTTTGTTTATTTGGTTTCTTAATATGCTGAGTTTTTGTTTTGTTTCATGTGCTGAGTTCCATATGTTCCCAATATCAGCGAAAAAATAACCAACGTTTGGAAAAAAAAAATACAAAACACAACATTCCAGTAAACACCAAATTTATTCAAAAACCAGGTACAAAAGGAAAGCCCATTCTATCTAAAAACTACACTGACAAGCACAACACCAAAATAATTTATAAAATACAATGCAACAACTGCCACGACTTCTTTATTGGAGAAACAAGCAGAAAAATGGAAACTAGATTCAAAGAACAAAAAAAAACAAAACACATCCACATGTTTTTGAATACTGCAAATCAAATAAACATAACATGACCATAGAAAACATTCAGATACTAAGTAGGGAAACAAATATAAAGAAACGTAAAATCAAAGAAGCCCTACTAAAACCACAACTAAAACCAAAATCAAACCAATATAAAGGAACACCTTTATATCTATACTAATTAACAACCTAACATCTAACTGCAACGCCATCTACAATACCGTTCCCGTTTATACTGTCGTCCCTAAGACATGTGCCCTGCAACGGTCAACTGCAAATTCTCTCTTAGTTAACCTGAAGATGACCTAGGAAGGTCGAAACGTTGTTTTCTCCTTATCAATAAAAGTGTTAATAACCATACCAGCCGTTATGAGATATATTTTTATTTCAAGTGGGTTTCTCGTCATCAAGAGCTATTTGTCTTTTTTTTTTTTTAGTTGTCCACCAGTTCTAGCATGGATAACGTAGACTGGTTTACTAGAAACTGTTGCATTTAATACAATATAGTTTACTTCAACAATATGATAATTTATTATATATATATTTTTAAATTCACTGAATATTTCACTGACATAATTAAAAAAGAGTATTAGAACATCGTTGGAACGTAGTTTAGTTAGAAGGTATTTAAGAAAGTGACCCAAAGTGTAAATATTCAGTTAAACGTTTGTTTTAACAGAGTAAGAATCCTAAACTTAAAAAATAAAAGGGATATCATATATTTTTAAAGATAATAGGTTCACTATAGTTGTATGTGTGTGATTAGTGTAACATTTGAATAAATAAAGATAAAGTGATAATTATGACTATCGTATTACATTAGACCACAGGTTTAGTGTACCCGTGTAGTGAAAGTATACAATTAATAAAATGTGAAAAACAAGGAAGCCAGTCATATATATGTATCTTAAAACTTTTTTAATTTGTCTCTTGTTCAGTAACCCCCTCAAAAAGGGTATATTTTTATAACATATAATTTATTTACAATCAAAATACAAATTTCAAAACTAACATTGCTCAAAGACGTTATTTTTCACAAAATATAAAGCAGTTTTTTGTTGTAGGTTTTTGGAGCACACGTCAGATGGCCAAGGGAAAGGAAAATGAAGACAGGGAATGGTACGTGAGGACCACACTGAGGGAACTACTAATCTACATTATTTTTATCGTCATATTTTGCATTTGTAAGTTTTCTTCCCCATTGTTTGAATTTTTTTTAATTTTTAGCACTAATATCACGTTAATTATAATGAAACTATGAGCTTGATATTTTCATTTCGGCCAATTTTGTCATGCACGCGAGATATCAGGAAAATGTTCGTGAGATGCCAGTTATTACTGTTTTATTATTTTCCTTTGATTCTGTTAAAATTTATTTTAAATTATGCTAACGTGTTTTAATTTAAGCAGTAAACTATATATGAAATTTAGAAATACATTATATAATGTAACTTCATCGTTTGTTAGTAAATTAAGTTTCGTAAAATTATACAGTAAATATACTATCTAGCTACTGTGCACGATTCTGTGCGCTGGACAAACACAAGCAGTTCATTGTGTAACTCTGACAAACACAAGCAGTTCATTGTGTAACTCTGTGTTAAAACAAACTTCTTGCTTTTCAACGCAATGGTTGGCTCACTATCAATACGTCTTTGGAACTCTGGTTTCTTCTTATATAAATGAACGTACGTGAATGAAATTATCTTGTGATATTTAGATTTACTTTAAGATATCAGGCAAGTGGTAACACTGTCGATGTCTCAGATTGTCTATCAAAATGATATTTTAATATATTCTGGATAGGTCATCAGAATTTGACAATACTATACAGTATTTCCTTTTATAACTATCAATGTAAAGACTAAGCCATACTTTATTGGAATGTTTGTAAACATCATACCAAAAAGTTTGAATTTCTTGTTCTTCCCTATTCTGCTTTTTTTTCTTTACACGATAACTCAAAACCCAAAACAATGGTGTCAACCAGATTCACTTATGTGACATAGTTTTAAATGGAATAGTAGTTTAAAATGATCATAATTCTTGTCTAAACAATGTTATCAATAATTTTTGTAGTTAGCTTTCTTACAGAAATTGGATGTTACTCCAAAAAACTTAAGTACAGGGTGAAACAGGAATCACCAGCCAATAATAGATTATCACAGTTGGAACTTTATTGTGTTTATAACATATTTATATAGATACGACTTTCCTTTGTCTACTGAAACATTTCATTAAAAATAAGCAAAGAAATACAGAAAAAAGTTAAAAAAGGAGGTACACGTATGGATGGCTAATATTAATTAGTCTTTCAAAAACTGTACAAAGAAGCTAGTAGGGAAGCTATTTGCATCATCCCTACAAAATAGTATAGACAAGAATCAACATATAGTAATATATATATAAAATTATTCAATCACAACTGAGTTTAAATTTATCCAGTTTTCATTTGTTAACATTCTTCTACACCGTACGCCTGTGATATTACGTAGCGATGACGCAAACTTCGTCACTACTTTATTGTTTTCATTGTTGTAAATGAGTGATATTTGCCATCCATAATTTAGTTCCTTTTTGAAGAGATTTTTTCTTTACTTTTTAAAGATATTAGTGACTTTTTTTTCTTCCTTTTCACGTTATCGTAACTTCTATTTACAAACTGTTAGATTACTACATCGACAGTAAATTCATCAATTGGAAATATTTAATTTAAAGGACTAATAGCAGCACATATATTTATCATTCCACCTTCAGTACTTCATTGTCTACAGAATTAACAATAATATAAATCAATGCGGTGAAGAATGTTTACTGGTGTTCTTATCCCTTCAATGGGGGACCCGGCATGGCCAGATGGGTTAAGGCGTTCGACTCGTAATTTGAGGGTCACGGGTTTGACTCCCGGTCGCATCAAACATGCTCGCCCTCCCAGCCGTGGGGGCGTTATAATGTGACGGTCAATCCCACTATTCGTTGGTAAAAGAGTAGCCAAATATTGGCGTTGGGTAGTGATAACTAGCTGCCTTCCCTCTAGTCTTACAGTGTTAAATTAGGGACGGCTAGCACATATAGCCCTCGAGTAGCTTTGTGCGAAATTCAAAAAAACAAACAAACCCTTCAGTGGGAAAAGTTCTAAAGAAGGCTGAGTAAGATGTATTAGAAGGACTTGGAACCTCACCAAGTTGTTACAGTCCGTGTCGTCACTCATCCAGTTGTGATCTATCTGTAAAATGCATGTTTAGTCATCGTAAAGCTTCTATAAATGGAATTTCCACCACAATTTCAGTTGTTATTTGTCCCAGTCGTCCATATTATCTATGTATTGACTGAAACGTATCTTTGGTAATGCGTAAGGTGGACATAATGTGGTAGTTATGTAGGGTTCTTTTTCTTGATAAAAACACAGAAATTTTAATATTATAGTATGCCATGCTCAGATGTAATAAGTTTAATATTAATGTCTTATGACAAGTATAATTAATTATTCTAATTTACTTCATGCTGATTCTTAAGTGCGTATATCTTTTGCTGGTTTATTTGTTTTAATGTAGAGCTACACATTGGGCTATGTGCAACACGATTCTCGAATTTTAGTGTTGTTAAGGATGTAAAGTGACCTCTGACCCATCAGGGAACGTGTGAAATTGTGATATTACGATGTAACTTACTTTTTTCACTACATTGATTTGTGTCTTTCGAATCTCAGGTGAAGAATAAAACCTGTAATTTTTTTCATCGAATGAGTTTCCTTCACTGTTTTACATTATCTGTTTTATATATCAAAACTTCTACGTTTGACATCACGTGTGTAATTTATATTTTACTTCAACAACTCAGTTTGGTTTATTTGTTGAAGTTCATACACAACTATTCGAGATCTACCGCTCCCAAGTGGCGTAGTGATATGTCTGCAGACTTATAACGCTAGAAACTAGGTTTCGATACTTGTGGTGGGCAGAGCACAGATAGATACTGCGCAACTTTGTGCTTATCCACAAACAAACAAATCGAGATTTGCATGCACTAGTCGTTTATGATTTTCAAGCAGTAAACTAAAAGAAAGATAACTAGACAATACTACCCACTGCTAACTCATGGACTACTCTTTACCAGAATAGAGTGATTGACTAACACATTAGATAGCTACAATGGCTGAAAAGGCTTGAAGAAATGTTTTTTAGTTGCACAACCCGCATATTTCGAGTCAAGTACTTTAACCACCAGACTATGCTACGCTCTTTAAAAATGAAATTACTATTTGTCCATGTGATTTTTTAATAGGTAAGTTATGCAACGTGATTTAATATCAAGATATTTCTTGATGATATAAAGTGTTCTGATAAACTCTGTGAAATCTAGTGGCCGAGACACCAAATGTTGAATATATAAAAAAGCCACTACAACAGAAAACTATTTAAGCTTCTGATTTGTTATTTCAATGTTGGCAGTTTAACATCTTCAGTAGTTTGTTTGTCTTGTCGTTAAACGTAAATATTCTTAATGGGCTAGCTGGTCTGTACCAATCGTAGGTTGAACTCCGAATCTGACGTCACAAGCTGTCAAGCTCACTGCTCTGCGAAAAGAAGATATTTTCATTGTTGTGCTTTTTACAAAATTCCGTGTTAAAGTGAATTAATTACATTCCCAATTAATATTAAAAATATCAAAAAAATATGTGTTTAATTTTGGACATCAAGAGGTACATCCGAAATTATATGAAACAACAAAACTACCATTTTGGATTCCTAAGAACTGAAGTTTTGAGTAATACCTGCTTTGTACTTGTATCTATGATAGAGTTACTAAGGGTACTTGCTTTAAAACTAAACTTTAAAACTACTAACCTTAGGGAAGACAACAATTAACTCTCCATTATGTACACTGAAATACTGACTGTCACTCTTACATCTCATATTGTAATATTGCACGGATAAGAACCTTATTCGCCTTTTCCGAAGTGTAGAACTCTATCACAAGATCAAACCATTCCTCCATATTTGTTCTTTACAAGTTCTATTGTGTGAACAATGTCAGAACGAAATGAAATAGAGTATTATAGATTAACATATTACTTCTGGGCTTACAAGCATACTTTAACTATCTTTTATTAAATTATAGTATTTTAGATTGTTATGAAATGAACGACTTTTCCAAACTAATGAAACATGATTGCAAATACTTAAAAATCAAACTTTTCATAAGACATTAGAATGAATATATATGCAAAAACGGCTTGTTTGGGTTGAGAAAATATTTTACATAGAAGAGCGAACAACGTTTCGACCTTCTTCGGTCATCGTCAGGTTCACAAAGGTAAAATATTTTCTCAACCCAAACGAGCCGTTTTTGCATATATATTTCTCTACAAGTGGGTTTTCTCGACATCACTGATTAGAATGAATACCTTTTAAGACTCCATTCTTTATCTGGTTCCCTATAGATTTTCAAGAACTTGAATAATGTATAATAATAATAATATTTTAACCTCATTATGTTTGCCATAATCATTGCCGAGGACTCATTCTGCTTTATCTTTAGCTCATTAGGCTGAATGGGACACAACAAACTAAATAATGAATGTGGTGTTGAAACATACAATAGGTTTAATACTAATTCCTTACGACAAATATGATTAAGCGTTTTTGATTACTCGGGATATGTTCAGTAGAATTTGTAAGTCAGTCAGTAGTCTAGAATACATTATAATGATATTGTATAAAAACTGAAACATTTGCAGATTACTAGGTAGCATGGTACCGAACATGGTCATTTGCTTTCAGGAATTATTTTATAAGTATTGTTTTTAGCGGTATTGTATTTGTAAGTACAACAGATAATCGAAGAATTTCTAAAACTGTTAATTCATTGTACTTTCTTTCATTATTATATCATGTAATTTTTCAAACTACTATTTTGATAACAGTATTACTACGTTAGAAGACAAATTCAAATATTGTTCTTTAATAGTTAACCATAGGATTCAGTAAAACTCGTTTAATAGAAACCTGTTTTTTTATCTCTTGTGCCCCCTAGTGGCTCAGCGGTAAGTCTGAAGGCTCACACCGTTAAACATCGGGTTTCGATGCTAGTGCTTGGTACAGCACAACTAGCTAATTCGTTGTGTATCTTTGTGGTTAAAAAAATCAAACAAACAATTTCTTGCATTCAGTCGTCAAAAGTGAAATTTGAGTTTTACGTTTGTTGCATTATACAAGTTTCAACTGTTTCATTGTTTTATCATATTAAAATATTATAAATATATTTTAAACAATTTCAGTACTTTATGCAATGGAAAAAGGAAATATAATTAATACATTATTTCATTCTTTAAGATTCAAATTTACTTGTCATTTGTAAGGACTATAACATGCATACTTACACTCCCCCCGCTAGTACAGCGGTAAGTCTACATTAGGCGTTCGATTCCACTGGGTGGGCTCTACAGATAGCCTGATGTGGCTTCGCTATAGAAAGAACATACACGCGCATATTTACAATTTTTCGTTAATTATGTCCAAAACTTTTATCTTTCACTCTTCTGATAAAACCACTCATTTAGAAGTGATGGTTGTTTATAAATAAACTTAAATGGACCATCTGTGTTCTGCCATTACGAGTATTAAAAGCCGGTTTCTAGCAGTGTAAGTCCGCCGCCATATCACTATGCCACTAGGGGGGTATTTCGAAGTGAACAACGTGCAATGTACTAAAATAAATGTATTGTCCATCAAATGTTTCAGTAAATTCTTTGTCTTTCTACTAATTAGAAGTTTTCTACAGTAAAATTTTGCCTTTCATTCACATCCACACATAATATGCCGAAATTCAAAATGTACCACTTATTTTTTTATATTATACACGTTTAATAATGTATTTTAGAAATAAATCAGAATTACTATGTTTAAATTGTTCTAATAAATCTTGAACATGGGGCTGTTATATTATCATGTTTAGTCTTAGAAGTAGTTTTATTGCGATAGATGTAGGCCCGGCATGGCCTAGCGCGTAAGGCGTGCGACTCGTAATCCGAGGGTCGCGGGTTCGTGCCCGCGTCTCGCTAAACATGCTCGCCCTCCCAGCCGTGGGGGTGTATAATGTGACGGTCAATCCCACTATTCGTTAAGAGGTATAATAACTTACTTTAGTACAAAAATATCGCATCTAATCTCGATAGAAGATTCCTTTAAATCTGACATTAATGAGACCATTTTTTGTAATATACACTTTAACAACCGGCTAACTATTCCGATTCTAGCCATATGTTGCTCACCATCTAAAGATATCGACATTAACTTCCTTCAAAAATGTGTTAATCGTAAACCCAAACCAATTATTATTGGATATTTTAATTCACCGCACACAGAATTAAGGGGTAACAGAGACACACGCAGAGGATCGTGCATAAAAATTTTATCTCTAGCAATAAAATGCACTTAATTAATGACAATACACCTACACACTTCTCAGCCGCTAACGGCTCATACGATGTACTCGATTTCATCATTGCACCCAAGGACATGGTTAACAGAATATCTAACTTTAAAGTGCATGATGAAATCACCAGTGACCACTTCCCCATGTCATGTATGATTCCCCATGTATGATTCACCCGCGCCACCCTGCTGTGGCGTACGTGACTCCTTCCACATACACCTACACTGAAACAGACTGGCTCACTTTTAATGCCTCTCTGGACTCATACCTACCCCATCCAACCGAACATGTAAATAACAAAACAGAACTAGACAACTATGTTGATCAAATTACAAAAGCCATAAAAAACACAATTCCTAAATCAAAAAGAAAACAATCACTTATTCAATGGACTCTAACACCAGAAATTCACGCACTAATAATCAAACGCAGACAATTAAGACGAACACACTACATCACACGCGATCCACTCATTAAAACAGAAATCAATAGAACAAATACAAAAATTAAACAAGAAATTAAAAAAGTCAGAGAAAACAATTGGCATAACTTCTGTAAAAACTTAGAAAAAACCAAGAACAATCCAAAAGAATTCTGGAAAAAATTCAAGAGTATTGCTTCAGACAAAACACAAATCACATGCTACAACATATCACACACAACAATAAAATCGCAAGGACGGACGAAGAGAAAGCTGACTATTACAAATCCGCTTTTAGCGATTTAAACTCAGTAGATTTCGACACACAACACCAACACCATGTCAACAACTACATAAATACAAACCAAGCTTCATTCTCACCAGGATTCCCCGGCGAGACACTAGAAGCATACTCAAATTCAATCAATAGAAAAATAACCATAACCGAACTGAAGATTAATATCAAAAACTTGAAGAACACTTCCCCCGGACATGACCAAATACCAAATATTATTCTCAAAAAGAATAATAATGATAATTTATTAAAATAATAATAAAAAAAACCACCACTTAATCTTAATAACAATCCACGAAAGGGGACGAAGAGGAACTACAAAGTTCCTGAACACCTCAGTTGGAGAGAGAACTCTTCTGATTTCTCTCTCTCTAAACTGAACCCCTGCCACGTTAGTTTAGTTTAGTTCCACTATTCGTTGGTAAAAGAGTAGCCCAAGAGTTGGTGGTGGGTGGAGATGACTAGCTGCCTCCCCTCTAGTCTTACACTGCTAAATTAGGGACGGCTAGCACAGATAGCCCTCGAGTAGCTTTGTGCGAAATTCCAAAACAAACAAACAAAAAAAAGCGATAGATGTAGTTGTTCTTGTGTCAAAGTAGGTGGTTGCAGGAATTTCTGACCTTAAACAAAACAGATCAAACTTTACTGTTCTACTCCAACTATATATTGGTTGTACTCGTCTTATAATTTGCTGATTTGTTTATTCAAAATCACTTCAATAAAACTTTATTAACCAAGCAACAGCATTCTGTGAGAGATGAATAAATCAAAGCATTTTTACTGAGAATACTTTTTATTGCACAAAATCTTTCAACCCGTTTAAAGTTTTGAACATGGTCCTTAAATATGTTTAAGCTACTTGTTCATTGGAATAACAGTTATAAAAATACGAGATACAATTTAGTCATGAATTTCTGTTCCACACTTATTAAAAACCCAGTTTATTTGGATTTGCCTAAAAATAAAAACTATTTAAGGAATTGAAGTCTTATTTACTGATTATGTTTCTACTTAGTTTAACGTAAGTTCGATATTTGTATGGCCAGCAGCGATGTTTATAAATCTTGATGCAACTATAGTAACATTCACACGAATGACGTGACATGTTTTTTCATAATATAAGACAACACAAGATTGATTTGACGTCATTCTTAGATAATAAACGCCTGGTAATAAATACAGAATCAATCTTAGTCACTTCCGTATGTAACTATGGCAGGAGTTTCCTAAATAACTATGATATTCAAGGCTAATTCAGTAAGTACAGCGGCATGGCGAAATAAAAAATCACAATATTCTAATAAAAGCCCAGAACACGAAGGTAATTTCCGATAGCATTATGCAAATACAGTTATTAAATTAACTAGCTTTGCGTGATCAAAAGGTCATTTAGGCTTTCATTTACTGTAGATTCTATCCAATACCATTTGACATTAAACTATTCTATTACTGATTCTAATTTTGAAAAACTAAACTAAAGCATTACTATTTTTATCGTCTTAAGTACGAATGCAGACGTTTTCTATGCATTTGTTTCTGCAGCTGCAAATATATCAAAGTGGTATAGGTCCTTTATAATATATCAAAGTGGTATAGGTCCTTTATTTGAAAAGAGAAGCTCGGAACATGATTTTCTGAAAAAACAATTGACAGATTTTACATCTTTTACCTTTTTTAGTCAACATTCTCTTAACTCTTTAGAGTATATTAGGTTAACATTACTTTTAGCTCCCTAGTACCTTCTAGACCACTAAGCTTATTAACTTTGCACTGACTCTCCTCGCCTGATGCTACTCTTAACTCTCTTAGCCTAATAGTACTCTTAACTCTGTTTTTTTTCCAACTCAACACAGCTCTTAACTGTGTCCTAATTCTTCTAGCCTGACACTATCTTAACTCCCTCAGACTAATAGTACTCTTAACTCTATTGTTTTTCCGACTCAGCACAGCTCTTAACTTTGTCCTGACTCTTATAGCCTGACACTACTCTTAACTTACCCGACTATCCTACCCCAGTACTTAAGTTATCAAATTCATCTTCTTCAGCTAACCTTCTGTTGTTTCTTTCTCCTATTTTTTTAGCTCAAGGCTGTTTTTAATTCTCCAGAGACGTCTAGGACAATAATTATTTGGAATCAGTCAGGTGGCCACGTATTTTAATTCCCTATAATCTCCTAGGTTAAAACATTTCGTAATTTTCCAAACATTTCAGTAGGTCTTCACACGTCATAATTTCAAGGGATATTCGTACGTTTCCTAGATTCTTAGTGTTCTGAGAATGTTCTAGGTTATCATACTCGTTAATTAGCCAAACGTTGTTAGTAAATAGGCATTTTAACTCTCTAGACTTTCCTTGTATCTTTTTAACCTTTAACTGTACAATCGTAGTGAGCTTTGCGAGCTTCTGTAGCAAACTATTAAGTCGAAAATCCATTTTCTCGTACCGTTTTACAAATGTTTTCATAATTACTAATACTTTTTACAACATATAGAATGGTTGTAAAAATTTAATAGAAGTAAAATAATCTGTTGTACTTGCACAATGAGACATAATAAGAATGTATTTTTTCTTACTTCTTGAATAACAATCACAATCTCTCCAGTTTAAGAAATGAAATTGTCATGCACATTCCTGTCACAGCACATCAGTAATGGAGATTGATGTGTATGTGTAGTTTATCTTCTTATGATAGGAAGGTGTAATCAGTTGGAATATCTACTTAATCTTGAGAATAACATATACATTTATTTAACATATACATTTCTTTCTCTCTCGTAAGTATTTAAGGGAAAAATAACAGTTAATTTAAAAGAATTAACATTAAAGATTATGATATTGCTATTGTTAAAATATAAATGTTGGTTTCCAATTTGAGTGAATTTACCGATTGAAATAAGAAATTAGACAGGACGTATGTTTAATAAATCAAAGCCATATTTATAAAGACGGACAGTAAGGTAAATTTCCTGCTCTAATATCTTTTATTTGTTTGTTGTTGAGTGCAAAGCTACACAATGAGTTTTCTGCACTTTGGCCATCACAAATTTTGGTCAATAACTTCTCAAACTTACTACTAAGCCACACTGAGATGGCTTAGTAATAATAGCTCTACTTCTAAACGTAATGATAAACACGCACTTTAAATATTCTTTTGTTTACTGATGTAAAAAAAGCCAAAAAGATTAAAACTCATTAAATAAACAAAGGATTATTGTATTGAAGACTATATGCTCTCTGTATTTTATGAATATAATATGGTTTAACGTGTTACAATAAATATTAAAAGGAGAAAAATAATCACTACAATACGGACAATGTTGCTTCAAAACATGTAGAAAATCATGCACATTAATTCTTCAAACAGTAACTTCTCTTCAAAGTATATATATATATATGTGTGTGTTTTAGAAAGAACTCCGTTTTTATAGTTTCATAATTAAATATATATAATGATGAAAATAAATGAGATACTACTACTTTATTAAAAACGATTTTGAGAAATGAAATATGTTTAAATAATGCTACACATTGAGCAACATTCCAAAGTTTATCGCAACACTCTATAGATTCTTATTAAAGTTCCTGTGTTTCACAAATAGGTACATGTTTTATTGTTCGTAAGTCAAAATTTATAAATGATATAATATTGTTACGAAACGTCTGAGAAGACCCTCCTTTGGAGGCGGAAGTGAACAATCATGGCCTTGACCCAGTTTCGACAAAGTAATATTAAATATGAAAATATGCTGTGGACATTGAACTAATTTACATCTAATCGACTTGGCATGGCCAGGAGGGTTAAGGCGTTGGAATCGTAATCTGAGGGTCGCGGGTTCGAATCCCCATCACACCAAACATGCTCGCCCTTTCAGCCATGGGGGCGTTATAATTTGACGGTCAATCCCACTATACGTTGGTAAAAGAGTAGCCCAAGAACTAGCGGTGGGTGGTGATGACTAGCTGCCTTCCCTCTGGTTTTACAGTACAAAATTATGGACGGCTAGCGCAGATAGCCCTTACGTAGCTTTGCGCGAAATTCAAAACAAACTATATCTAATCTGTACGGATACGTCATCAACACCAGAGGCATGTTACTAGATGATATAATATGATGACACAATCGTGTCATACCACCTAGTAACATATCTTTACACAACTAAATCTGTTATGAAAACCTTACAAAATCTCGTAACATCATAAGACTTCATGTCTATACATGCACTGTCTAAAGGAATGAAGCAATTTCGGCGACGTTGCATGAATCGAGCATGTATAATTATTATGTATAAAAGTACTATAAAGTAAATTAGAATTCGCCACTTCCTGTTAGAGAGTTATAAACCTTCTTTCTAGGAGCACAGTGAATAATGATGGATATTTATAAGCGTGGTTTTAAATAAGAACAGCTGTTCAAGTATGACCTAAAAATGAAGATGCCGTGTGTTTTATGAAGTATAGCTTGTGACTATTAAACGTGTTATAAAAGCTTTGAAAAATCACCTGTACTACAATGTGATGCCTAAACATGTATTACTTAGGGCATTACCCAGTTTCGACAAGTTAGCATACATAATTATAGTATGTAAGGATAAGTTCTGACGATGTAAGGCCTAAACATGCACTGCCTGAGGGCAGTAAAGAAACCTACATAATTTAAGATTTTGGAACGACCTCTATTATATATCATTACACCTTGAGAAAACATTTACGACATGGCCATGTTAACTTCCTGCATAGGTGCACACACAATAATACGATTACAATTATAGGCACGGTTTATGAAAAAAACATATACAATTATAGAGTAAAATGAACGGTTGTTTAAATATATCCTAAAAACTACTGAACTACGATGAAAACAGCCAGAGTTTTCGAGGGATAAACGTCTGTTTAATTATAGTGAAGATGGGGTAAGTGTGTTTTGATAGTGTTAGGAAATAACTACATTAATTTGTTATATTTGAATAATTAATCCCACATTTGTACTATTTTATTTTTCTTAAGAGACATCTGGTAAATATTCCAAAGCTGAGGTATTTAATTTCACCAAAGCTTTGTTGAGAGAAGTTGAAAAATATAATGCTATATCTACAACTTTTACTATCATTTTCAAAATTGTAAATTAATTCAATGATAACATGCAAAATATACTAGATGAGATTACATACTATTTGAAATCCAAATATAAGCTCAGATTCAGTTTACTCTCTGATTTAAATGCAATAGATTTTATCTGTTAGCGCATGTTTAAAAGTTAAAGTTGTGTTTTCAACCAACGTTTTCCTATCAAATATTGAATATGGTAATGGAGATTGTAAGGTCACTAATATTAAGACTGCCCATTAAAAAAAAAAACAGTCATTGCTAACAGTAAAGAATATCAGTAATCTACTCTGTGCCAAGGATGTTATCCAAAGTTTGGCACATATCAGAAAACTGTCCAATTATAAAGGTATCTGTGATCAATGAAAATCACTACTTACAAACATGGGTACTGACTCACACAATTCTTGTAATGTTCAAATTAGTCCTTGTGGAAGAGGATGGGTAAGAATATTTAAGCTTCATTTGGAAATTCAAGTACACGTTGTGTTTTCAGATTATTTCAACAGAATTATTTACAAGGGACTGTCATATATTGAAAAAGTTTCATTTTGTTTCATGCTGTAACATTGATGAAGAGTTTTCTTAGTGACCAGTTTTCTTATTCCATTTGTGATAAAAGTTTTTAGCATCTTAAATAAGCATTATTGTGTGGTTATTGTAATGATTATTACAATAATGGCTACATAATAGATGAAACCCTCATTTGTGCTGATTGTAACAGATTTTGTGAATCAACAGAATGTTTGAACAGTTATAAAATTAAAAACCGAAAGTTTCATTATATGTCTGATTTCATTGTAAAACATATTTCGTTATCACTGACAGGACAAAACATTATCCAGAATTTCACAGGAGTAGCAAAACACATTGTGCAAGATGTAAAAAAAAAAATGTTATAACCTCTACACATGTGTGTTTCCTCCATTCTAATTATATTAAATACTTATCCAAAAATATTTGTTTTTTATATTAAGACTGATCAAGAAATGGCGAGTCATGAATTAATGATAAACAGTTAGTATGGAAAGGAATGTGATGGATTATGTAAGTTCTTTGGTTTAAATGAGTTACAGAATGAATATTTCTTCATCTCTTTAACACGAGATTAAACCAAAAGTATCGAGGCTCTATACCCAATATGATTTTCTATTCACCAAGTATCAAGGTAACCATTATTAGAGAGAAATGTTTGGACTGACATCAATATCTTGAGATAGATGAACTTTTAAAAGTTATTATATTTAAAGTTGTATGTTCTTAAAATATTGAAAGTTATATAATCCTACAATTCTGCTTATATGGCAATAAAATGCAAAAGTACTCATGCATTATTTATTTCATATCATTAGTTATTGTCAATCTGATGTTGACATATTCTGTTGTTATTGTCTACAGCTCAGAAGTGAGTTTCTCACTACCTGCGGTATTGATTCCTTTCAGACACACTACTGTTGCTTCTGTACTCATAATGGCCATACATAGAAGTAGGGTTATATTACTGTGGTCTATAGTTCATATGCCTATCCTCATAATTCAACTAATGACCATGGCCAGGTAAATATACACTGCTCAGACTACTTGCACAGTCTGAAGGTGTTAAAATCCAATATTCCCTTATAGTAAGGTTAAAATCTTAAATTATAGTGTTGATGGAGTCCATTAAGAATGTAACACTATATATGAATTGTATGGGTGTTTCTACCACGGGTGTAGTTCATACTATGATCCTGACACAGTGAATAATGTTTTAAATAGACTCATGTGTTCTTTATAAAACAAACATTGGACAGAGAACATAAACTAGAAGCTCAAGAATAGAAGGTTGTTTCAGTCTGGGAACATGAATATAATCATATGAAATCCACCAGTAAAAACATAATTAGTTTTTCTTAAGGACCACACAGTAGTTTCTCACTTGGATATTAGGGACAGTTTCAATGGTGGTGGAGTCAATGCTGAAGACTTTTGTACGATGTGAAGGAAAGTGAAAAGATCAAGTACATTGACTTTAAGTCTATATCTAAGGGTGAATAGTACTGTGAGTGTCATGTTAGTCATCCAATTATCATCGTAAAATTTGTCAGTTGTCTGTAATTATTTGGTTTCATTAATTACAAAATTAAAACCCTAAGTAAACCCTAGTGTCATTTTCTACCTCTGAAAAATAGTGGTAAATTAATTTCCCTATTTGTAATATGTATGTTAACTTAAGATTATCACTTTTGTATTGTCATCCTGATGATGAGAGAGCTGTTATTGGCACATAGAATAACGATCTGAAAAAAACAGTTGAATGTGTGGCTATCATACTTTAATAATGTATGAACTTTGTTACTTCCCTTTAAGTTGTTTGTTATTGAGCACAAAGCTACACAAAAGGCAACCTGTGTTCTTCCCTCGACAGGTATCGAAACATTGTTCCTAGCAGTATAAGTCTGCAAACACACCACTGTGACCACAAGTGTTTAAACATTATATAAAAACGTGTAAAAATTAAATAGAAAAGATCATAATGACCCTCTTTCTGCGTTATATCGGAGGCAAAACAATAATATTTTGCACAGTGTACTGCAAATATAGATTTTAATCTAAGCAGGTTAGTTACAGAACTTAGTCTAACTCTTTCTGTAGTCATTGAGGTATGCCTGAAGACAGATCATAACTGTACTGTGTTACACCTGTTAAAGTGTATTACTCTTTAATGAATGATATCACTAATCACTAAGATTATAAAAGATGTTATAACAATAGTTAATTTGAGACAAAAGCATGAGAAAGAAAAACACTGCCTACACACGACTGAGTTGTACCATGCTATAGTGATGTTATGTTCATCTGTTTTATATTGTGACACTGATAATGTTGTTTACCTTTCAAATAGAACTAATGATACCATTTTAGGTGATTATCTTGGATAATTTACAGAAGAGCGTGATAAACGTTAGATTACATCATGAGTCAGAGGTGTACCTAAGAATTATCATTATGATGATGGAAAGACCTGTTATAAGATCTGAGGATTTGCCATAATTTTATCAATAATCAGAAGTTAAACCTCTCTGTTTCAATAAAGAGTATAATATTAGATATTTTTAATCATTCTCATCACGCTATCATAATAATGAAAGTGGTTTGGGATATGAAAACACTATCTAAAATTAACAATCGCCCTTTCAGTTGTGGGGGCATTATAATGTGACGGTCAATCGTTGGTAAAAGAGCCCAAGAGTTGGCGGTGGGTGGTGATGACTAGCTGCCTTCCCTCTAGTCTTACATTGCTAAATTAGGGACGGCTAGCGCAGATAGCCCTCGAGTAGCTTTGCGCGAAATTCAAAACAAACAAACAAACAAAATTAACAAACCAGAAAGCAAAATTATATCTCGCTAAAATACATATTTTTTTTTTCAAATTTTAAGACTATACCATACAGGTATTAAATTAAGTTATTTATTTGATTGTCTTACTTCGTGAAAGGTTGGTCCTTTGTATAAAAACAATTTATATTAAATATATTATCATTGTAGTTACAAATGAATTACCATTTAAAACATCCTTTCACTTGCTTAGTGTCAGGTACAGCTGGAAGTAAATTTGTTAACAACGTGTTATCAATTTGTTGTGATAATATTAAACCTACTACAGAAAACATTTTGTGGTTTTATAGTGAATTTCAACGGTTATGGACTAACGTAATGCAAACTATTTCTAATAACCGTTTTGTCGAAGGTTTCCTGGAAATTTCTATAACTAATTACAACCTGAAAAGCCAAATATTTTTATAACTGACGATCTTGTATGCAAAAATGGAGAAAAAATGGGGTATCTCAACTTTTTACTCGTGGAACCCAAGATTGGATTTATCCCTGTTTTATATTATGCAGAATCTATTTCATCAAGGTAAAGAAATGTATACCATTAGTTTAAACTCTAAACGTGTAAGTTTATTTAACAGTGTGAAAGACAAGTCTCGGCTGGATGTTTTAATGGTACAAATGTTTGCAGCACTTGCAAGTACTTTGAAGAAGCCTGTCAAGATGTAACCCTACGACTGTTTGGATATCTTGTTTGTTTGTTTTGGAATTTCTGCAAAAAAAATTTATCTATTTGCTGACGTGTATTGATGTGTTTTCTAAATATGCATGGGTCGTTAAGCTCGAAGATAAAAAATGGAGCACACTCGTAAAGGCCTTTGAATAGACTTTTGAACAAGGTCGAAAACTTTGTAAACTTGAAACCAATGCTGAAACAGAATTTGCTAATAGACTGTTTCAATATTACCTTAAGGAGCCAGACATTTGTTTCTTTACTTTGCATAATGAAACAAAGCCCTTATAGTTGAATATTTTAAATGTACTCTGAAAACTAACATATGGTGTTGTTTTATCCATCATAGGACATACGAGTACATCACAGTACTGCAAAATTTAGTTAGTGTCAATAATAGGTCGTATCACTATACTACTAACATGACACTGATATATATTAATCGTTACCCTGCAATAGTTCTAACAATATGTTTCCAACAATAACTTGACGAATTATATCACACATCTTCCGAGATCTATTAAACTCGAGGCTTTGTGAGAGGTAATCTTGTCCAAATTACAACATCCATACAGATGGCATAATGCACCTGTTAGTTGAGAATGAATATCCCTCCTTTCTGTTTCTGAAGGTTTCAATAAAGTTGTTTTTATATTAGACCAGGTTATTACCAAGATAATTAGATTTGAATAATAAACCAGTTAAAAGAATCACATGATGAACGTGATACAGATCCAGTATTTATTTCGTTTCTTTCACCAGAAAAAATAAGTGTAAAAGTAAAAAACAAACAAACGAAGCCATTATATTTATTAGACCTAGTATTATCTTGGCTTTGAGATTACTTTTATGATATTATCGCCCATTAAATTTCCACATACTGTTAGTATTGAAGGAGGATTTTATTCACTGTATGTTTAATCAGGTTTTGAGGAATCTAATATTGTCAGTGATGTACATGTACCGCTGGTAGGAATCATTCAAGTTAATGATCAGGATGGATACCTCATCACTAAAATATTCAAGAAACCTCATTACAGACCTGTATCTGAAAATGTTTTCAGACTATTGAACTTGATGTAATGGATAACATGGGTTGAGTTGAATAATAAAACAGTTAGAAGAATCACATGATGTACATCTGAACCATCCGAACATGGGAAAGCTCTCATTATGCTTCACTTTTGTCATCTTTAAATTACCTTGCTTTATGGTTATAGTATGGGTTATGAAATGTATTATGATTACCAGGTGGGAAGCAGTTTATCATAATTTGCAGGTAGCCAATGGCAGTATGGTCACTGTTTGGGATAGATATTAAGCAACCTACCTCATTCGGCCATATCTTTATCGGAAAAAAAAGAACATTAGTTTTAGGAAAACAAGCAGTTAAATCAAGTACAAATTTAGCATCTTTTGTTGATGATGGAAAACAATATGTAAAGGAATGAGTTCGAGAGTTGACTCCAGGTGTCGCACAGATTGTTAAAAGAAGGAAGAAGTCATGATCACGAAAGCCAAGAGACAAATACAATCGATCTGTGATATTTTATAAGTAATTATGTTCCTTATACCTCATGAAAAATCCTTCTAATGTAAGAAGATGGATCTGCACTTAATTACCCTCTCTTCTACATAAGTGTTGATTAAAGTTAGCTTATGTATAATATAATAGAATAGAATAGAATAGAATAGAATATAAATACTATCCCTTTTCGTCATCGAACCATCGATATTTTTTCTCTATCAGAATCGGGAAACGAATATATGGATCCGGCACAATCGTATTTAC
Organism: Tachypleus tridentatus; assembly: GCF_004210375.1. NCBI lineage: Eukaryota > Metazoa > Arthropoda > Merostomata > Xiphosura > Limulidae > Tachypleus > Tachypleus tridentatus. Next base: position 105,822,747 of record NC_134836.1, on the reverse strand, counting down.
GTGTGAAGGCCAATGTTATTAAAAGTGATGAGATTGACATAACAAAAGATTATGATAATTTGCTCACGTAAATCTGTTTATTCATTCTCTATTTCTTCATTCACACGATGTCTATGGTTGTAAGGCCTACATAGTAACACTACTGAGATATAGTGGAGAAGCCATTTGACTATGTATACTTGAATAGAGGACATGGATGTTGGTTTGACTCTCTTGATTTTAATGATGGAATCAAAGACCGGTACATAAATACCCGATGTAGTCAAACTGGCAACATCACAGGCTGTTTATATTCAAAAAATTTTTTTCAAAACAAGTTATTTCCAAAAGGTGTTAATTTAAATGTACGCTTCGTACAAAATAATAATACATTTTTATTATGTAGAATGATGAATCCGATTTCAAAGCTGTTCTACAACACGTTTCTATTTATGTTAGAAAAGTAAAAATCGGCTCTACTATCGTTCTGTCGCGTGCAAAATCTTTTCGCAAAGGAAATCCTAAAGTGCCTCTTGAAGTGCGTGGAGCGCTAATCATTTTCAGTTCTTCAGGAAAGATTACAAACACCTTTTGATAAGCTGCTTTAGGTAAGTGCCTACTTGTTTTGTTGTAGGATGTGTTGAAAATGGTGCATTTAATGGATCTTTGGAAAAAAAAACCTAAACTTTCAAACATTAATATATATCAGTATCATGGCAATCAATGTGGATGAAAAATAAATACGTGTTTGAACTTTACAACCCAATTCTGATGCTGAGCTGTATGTACGAAGCTAGGAAAGATTATTTAAAGTAATGGAAAGGTAGTTTCAAGATCATAGAATTTATATAAGATATGATAACTATTCAAAAATACATGCACTCTTTGTATTGGATCTTATACCCGATCTATCAGCTGGTGATTTTCACTTTAATTGGTAAAACAGGGAAATTCAGAAATAGAAAAAGATTTAGTAAAGTGTTGCTTAATACTTTAAATGTTACTGAGTAAGCAGATTTTCAGTCTTTTTTAGAAATTGGTCAGTCCAGAAACATCGTCAGTGATATCTCATTGCAGAGATTTATTATAGAGTTATATCTATGACTCAGTTGTATTAGTTAGCTAATAATACTATGTCTGGTATATTCGGATCAAGTTACTGTTGATTGAACTGATATGTTATCAGTTTCTATTCTATTTCTGTTTTCTCAGTTTCTATATTGTCCACTTCATTATATAACAATGAAGATATTTTGCAAAATCTTAAGTTATATATTTGATTCATGCCCTTGGATGGTGCATACTTAGGCTTCAAGTCGTGAGAACCTATCATTACATGCTATAAGTATACATGCTACCTTGTTGAATATGTCGAGCTTTTCTAGATTTTTACAGCATGTTTAATTGTCTAAAGGCATTTACTTGGTCTTGTAATAAGATTACGTCATCATATACACCAGAAAATAATACACTCGTGGTACTGTTGACATATGTATATGAATAACAAACAAGTTAGGCCAGTGCTCTCTACACTTCATTACATTTATACTATCTTGTCGAAACTGGATCAAGGTCTTGTTTGTCTAGTTCCGCCTCCAGATGAACATCTCACTTACTAATTGCTAGTTATTAAGTACGGAGGTACATAATGGGCTATCTGTGTTCTGCCCAATTTTGGTGGTGTTGAGTCCGTTATAAGTCTTCATACTTACCACTACGATACTTGGGGATAAAGAACCATGAGCGTGTAAGCTTGTGAATTAAATCACAATTGATATCTAAACATCTCTTTCTGACTAAATTTATTCATTCTCTTCTGGTTTTACAGGCTAGCGGTTTCTATCTAGTATATCTCAATATGAGTCATTCACATGCCGTAGTAAGTAGGTTGCGTTAATTCATCAGGTGAGTACGTTTGCTGGTAATGGTAAATTCAGCCTCAATGTCTTCCGAGATCAGGCCAGCTTACAAAATTAAATTTGTCCAAACATTCATCGGTTGATTGCTTAATAACACGTCTAGTGATAATATTAAAGAACTGAAATGTGAGATATTTGTTTTAATCAACCATTGTAATAACTAAAGCTAACAACCATCCAAATCTGTGAAGTAATTTTAGGTTCACTATCTTGATCTGTGCTGGATGAATCCACACAATAGCCATACAACGTTGTATAAGAAATTTAGTTCGGAGGTCTTCTGTATAATATTCTGTATCACTGAAAATATATCTTATTTTTATTATTTACTAAAAACCATTACAGTAATGGACGAGGGTAAGTTGTGTAAGGTCATTTGAATCACTGGAAAAAAAAAACCAAAACAGGCAAGTAAAAGGTTTCTGAGGTGAAGACTTTTGGTGAGTTCTGTAAGGTTAACTATATCACGAAATATAACGTATAAGTAAATGGTAACTTTCTGAAGAAAGTCATGTCGGTGAGGGTCTAAAATGTGAATCAAATTGTAATTATTGTGTTGTGTATATGACATTTGCAATTTTAATCAGTGATTTTTTAAACTAACAGCCTAAGTTACACATATTTAACTTCTAAATAATGACAAATCGATAATGGAAATGGCTATTGATATTAACTATATTCTGAAAATGAGTATAGTGACCACTAAATAACTGGACGAATAACTTCTTCTCTTCCAGTAACATTCGGAATGATGAGTCCTGTGATGTACTACCAAACCAAAGTAATCAGTGAATTGTTTTTAGAGTCACCTTTCACGGATAACCGGAACAACGTCAAGGGTTCTACTCAGCTTGTGGATTTCTGGAGAGTAAGTATTGTTGATCTTATTATGTTAGTTATACACTAAGATAGCTATGGCAGTCTGTTGAAACATATGACACACAATATACGATTTGTTGGTTTTGAAAAAAATCCTTTATACATCTCTAACAATCTAAAATACTTCAGGTGTTTGAGTAACATGTTACTTTACGAGGGTTCTCTCAAAAGGTCATGGTCTGACCTTAAAACTGGAATGTATATTTTTTTTCTGATAAATATTAAGTTTGAACCGTTTTATGACTAAACAATACGCAGCCTATATCTTAATTATCTTATTTTGTTTGTTGCGTATTCTTGAAGGACAGAAGTATTGAAATCATGGAAAAGATCGAACTTCATGTCAAATATTTTGTTAGAAAGACAATTACACCGCAAGAAGTCCACCAGGACATGGAGGCAGCAATAGGAAAGGGTGTTAACAGTGAGAAAGTGGTGTGCAGAGTTTAAACGCGGTAGACAATTATGTGAAGATGATACGAGGTCAGGTTGGCCTTTCACATCGATGACAACAGAAATTGTAGATAAACTTCATGATTTGGCTCTATAAGATGGATGAATTACCATTAGGAAGTTGTCGGAGGAGGCATTCTGAGAGACAGTTTGGACGTGAGTAAGGCTAATGCCAGGTGGGTTTCATAAATATTGTCACCTGAGCACAAAAAAGACCCGAATCGTTGAAAGCCGACGCCTACTCCAATAGTTTCAACAGATTTGTAACTGTGGGTGAAACGTGGGTTCGCTACCTCAAACCATAATTAAAATTAAAATTTGATAGTGGAAGCACCCAAGTTCGTACACACCACATAAGCTAATGTCACAATTTTCTGTTGGGAAGGTCATGGCATCAGTGCTTTTGTATGTCAAGAACGTTTTACTGGTTGTTTATTTAAAAATGGGTCAGATCGTAATAGGAAATTACTAGATATCATTGATTAACTATTTGCGTGAAGAAAGTAAGGAAAAGAGAAGGAGGTAACTTCTAAAAGGTGTGTTCTTCCATCACTACAATGTCCCATGTCACAAGTTGCTTGTTACTTTGAACGATGTCCCTAATGATGGCATCAAATTATTCATTCACTCCGTTACCATTTTTAGCTTTAAGTGTTTTTCTTCTTTTTACTTTTCTGAAAAGTAAGTCATTTCAGATTGATGATAATTCACGTGCATACAGTCCAGTCATGAATTGTTTATGAAGAAGCAGAGTTCTTTCAGAAGGACATAAAGGGTTTAGAGCCCCGCTGACGTAAATGTATACACCCAGGATGACATAATATTGAAAAATAAAACTTAACTGAACCAGTAGGTCGGGACAGGAACTTATCCGACACCCCGTGTACTGTCACAATTAATTATTCGTTATTATTTAGTGGACAAGGTCATTTATAGGTAATTTCTTTTTCGCTGAAATTACACGTTTTTGTGTAACTATAATGCATCGTTGTTCAAAATAATTCACAAAATTTCGAACGTGTTGAAGACGTAAGGTACTTTCATAAAGTACTAAGGTTTTATTATGTTTTTATGTGATTCAAAACAGTCGACGAAGTGAAGGAAAACACGTTGTTTTTCTCAGATGACATCAAAACCTGAGTTCGATAGTTATTTTAATAAACTTCCTTGTTGACATTTCTTTAAAATTTGACCTCTATATGACCTCTGAATATTACGCTTTTTTAAACATTTCATAAGAGCGAGGCCTGGCATGGCCAAGTGGGTTAAGGCATTCGACTCGTAATCCTAGGGTCGCGGGTTCGCATCCCCATCGCGCCAAACATGCTCGCCTTTCAGCCGTGAGGGTGTTATAATGTACGGTCAATCCCACTATTCGTTGGTAAAAGAGTAGCCCAAGAGTTGGCGGTGGGTGATGGTTACTAGCTGCCTTTCTTCTAGTCTTACCATACTAAATTAGGTATGGCTAGCGCAGATAGCCCTCGAGTAGCTTTGCGCGAAATTTAAACAATCATTAGAGAGTACCTAGTCATTCTATAATTAAGCGATTATCAATGTATATATATATATATATATATATATATATATAAAAGTCGTACGTAGAATTATTTTATTAGAAGTGTTTTGATTTTTTTTTTCATTTTCTTCATTGGTCATTTACGTTCCATGCTTAATAAGATGGAATATATTGATATGATATTAAGAATGTTTAGTTTATATCTTAAACTTTATGCTCACGAAGTAGAGATTTTTAAGTTTTAGCATAAGCGACGCTTTAACTATACTAGGCACATGAAAAAAGAAACTTTTGTACCTTATTAACCTTATAATATTTATTTCTGATAATCCTTCAACATAGACTTCAGTAAAATAGTTAAAATCTTGCCAAAAGTAATATTTTAATCAGTGAAAGTTGATGTGATAAATGTTTAGTTTTATGTCATATTTTCAATTTGAAAGCATGTGAGTGATATGATTTTATATTTAATTACGTCCCCTCCCCTGTACAGTGATAAGTCTGCGGATTTACAACCCTAAAATCAGGGATTTCGTATCTCTTGGTGGGTTCAGCAGATAGCTCGATGTGGCTTTGCTATAAGAAAACACACACACACATTTAATTATAATTACATAATTCTTAAAAGGTACAGTGTTTTCTGCTTCTTTTGCGGATCACAGAATGTATAGCATTTTTAAAAATGCTATTAATTAAGACAATTATCAAACAAATAATTATTGTTCGTACAATGATTAACATTTATATTATATTAAATAAGATAAATATAACAACTGATGTTTGGGAGTTGAGTTGACATACATATTATAACCATACACACACACGTATATAATGAATAAGGTTTAATTTTATAAACACATTGAAATGTATATATTTTCATTATTTGTTGGAGTCCTGCTTACTTTATTTTATGATATATTTATAATAAACGTTTTAATAAGACTTTTTATGAACTAGCTTACTTTTCTATAGGATTAGCTATGATACGTACCAAAAGCTGTATTACTTCCAAAAGTAGTCATCCAAATTATTTGTATAAAACTATAAAATATCCAGTTGATGTGAGCATCCCTTTCCTAGTGTTGTCTTATCAAAATTTAAGCCATATTTTGATAATAGAACTAGCTGTTCGACAATTCCCTTGTGAGGTTGGGGACCTTGCTCATGGACAAGCTGTTGGACAATTCCCTTGTGAGGTTAGGCACCTTGCTCATGAACTAGCTGTTCGACAATTCCCTTGTGAGGTTGGGCACCTTGCTCATGGACTTGCTGTTGGACACTTCTCTTGTGAGGTTAGGCACTTTGCTCATGGACTAGCTGTTGGACACTTCCCTTGTGAGGTTTGGCATCTTGCTCATGAACTAGCTGTTGGACACTTTTCTTGTGAGGTTTGGCATCTTGCTCATGAACTAGCTGTTGGACACTTCTCTTGTGAGGTTAGGCACCTTGCTCATGAACTAGCTGTTGGACACTTCTCTTGTGAGGTTAGGCACCTTGCTCTTGGAGTAGCTGTTGGACACTTCTCTTGTGAGGTTAGGAATCTTGCTCATTTTTACCTTGTTTCCTCATTTCTTGATGCACTCACTCCTGCAGTTCCAATTTTTAAATATTTTTTACACATGCTTTTATATATATTTATATAAATGCAGTAAGAAAAATAAAACAGTTGTTAAAAGGTAAGTTATGAAAATTAGGCCTAAACACAAGCAATAATACCAAGCTACAAATTATAATGTGGGAAATTAATTATAAGATGTGTCTAGACTTTTAATGTAACTGCTGAAACCGAAAGTACAGAGTTGTAGTGATACGTCATCTACCAGATTTAACTTCAGTTTGCGTGCATCAACTATTGTACAAAAACGAAAACAAACAGATATGAGTATGAAAACTTACAACGTCCGATATTTATACCACCTTTACCTGACTCTAGACAGTTATGGGAAGGTGGTTTCTTGAAAATAACGAGGAAACTTAAACTATTAAGTTCTTAAAACATCTGAGTTTTGTAAGTAAATCTGATATCCTGATATCGGCTTTGAAGTTCTCTAAATGGTTAAAAGGTTAGTAAAATCGTAAGAAACAATATACGTTTTTACTATAATACATATTATAGTATTCTCAGCCAATACTCTTAATATTATTAATCGTCCTTTACCCTTAATAACCTACAATTAACTAACTGCGTAATGAAAGCTTGCCAATTACATTTTCGGTATTTTGCAGCACGGTAATTCTCTACTGGAGAACTTGGCACAACAATGCTTAAAACATAAACAGAATAAAGAAAGCACTTTTTCTGGAGATAAATTGTATATTCTGCGTGTGTTTTCTTATAGCAAAGCCACAAAGGGCTATCTGCTCAGCCCACTGAGGGGAATCGAACCCCTGATTTTAGCGTTGTAAATACGGAGACATACCGCTGTACTAGCAGGAGGCTTGTATATTTTATTCTTACAGTTTTTATTAGTTTCCAGTGTTCGTTGCGTTTACTAAATCCTCTTGTTCCAGTTTGTAGATTATGTAATGCTTGACAGTCTGTACTGGGAGACATGGTATAATAACAATCCTACTGACATGGAGGACCGGAACATTCTCTACGAAAACCGACTTTTAGGACCTCCGAGAATACGACAACTCAGAGTTAGGAACGATTCCTGCAATGTGCATGACGACTTTAAAAAAGCTATCTCTCAATGTTATGCTGTTTATTCCAGTCATATTGAAGATAAGACACCCTTTGGACTAATGAATGGAACAGCGTAAGGCCGCTATTAATGTCTGTTTTAACTAAATGTACGAAACTTTATAAGTTATTAACGTTGGCTTGTGCTTATATCATGATATTAAAAAAATATATATTTGTATATATAACCAAAACACTGCTAGCAAATGTGGGACACTGTGTGTATGAACACCCACATCTAATCCAATACTTTTTTTTTAGAATTTTTGCTTTAAAGTTTTTCCGATAAGGGCTGAGGAACCGCCAAGGATGTCCAGAAATTTTCGTTTGTCATCATACCTTACGCAAAATTAATATTCTAATTGAGTATGTGTTAGGCTTCTCGGTCGAATATTTTAGCTACGAATTAATACGACAGGCAAGGGAAAAATTGGATCGGTCTAGCGAAAATAAAATAATAGACTGGAGATTGCGGTTCATACAGAGTCTTATGGACTAATAAAATGTTGTAGTGATCGTATGGATTTGAAACGGAGGTTAAATAGGGACCCTTTTCAGGACGATGAGGCTGGCGTGATCCGTTGTAGTGTGTTACCGAAGAAAATCCACTTTCATTGTTCGGAAGCTTAATAGAATGCCTGAACAATGCTTTTACTGTTAGACCTAAAAGAAGGCAAGAAATACATGTTAATACCTATAGCTAATGTTATAGATTAACTTTTGCAGCACAGTTGAAGGGGAATTTATGTGTGGCGGCGCGAAATTGAGAATTGTCTGATTCGAGGGATCTTTCTTTAATTTTCTTAGGTGTGGAGTTACATGTTTTCCAGTCGTAATGCTCTATTATGATGTGTTTGTAACTTCTAGAATAAGTATCCAGGCGTGTTACATGTAATCACATCGTGTCTTGTTGACATGTTTTAAATTTTACCCACATTTATTTTATTTGGTTATACTTTTGTAGCGCAGTGCTACTGATTGGTTCATACTGCACATCTGTTAAATGTGATTCTTAAACAATTAAATGTGCTGTAAAAGTGATATTTGTATCAAAAATTTTACGTTTAGCTTTGGGAAGTTCTTTGTTTTTTTTGCGAATACTTCTGTAAAAGGCTACTGCTTGTGTTTTGTCAAAGTGAAACTTACTATACTGCAACTTGCACTATATCGTGATTTGATTGAGGGTAGCTTGAACACATGCTAAGGCTTGCTTTAAGTACTAACTCGAGTTGCCGTGTCAAACAGCCTATGATGCTACGTAAGTAATTTATAATCCTAGGAAAGAAATGTCATTCATTAATAAATAGTATGCATTTAAATTTGATGACGGGGAACACACTATTTAGAAAATAATCGTTTGGAAACGGCTTGAACGGGTATAAGGGAACTCTATTTTAGTGTATAATATTTCGATAGTCATGTTATCACTAACAACAAGTGGATTACATGGACACAGGAATATATATATATATATATATACACAGTATGGAACACATGCCTCGGCATGACCAGATGGGTTAAGGCGTTCGACTCGTAATCTGAGGGTCGCGGGTTCGAATCCCGGTCACACCAAACAAGCTCGCCCTTTCAGCCGTGGGGGCGTTATAATGTGACGATTAATCCCACTATTCGTTGATAAAAGAGTAGTCCAAGAGTTGGCGGTGGGTGGTGATGACTAGCTGCCTTCCCTCTAGTCTTACATTGCTAAATTAGGGCGTAATATAGCGCAGATAGCCCTCGAGTAGATTTGCGCGAAATTCAAAACAAACAAACAAACAGCATGGAACAATAGTTCACATCACTGAAGATTGCTTACCAGGTGAAGAAAGGTATTTGGAGTGTTGATTTAGAGTTGAGCTGTTTTGTTGGTTCTTTGTTTGAAATTATAGTGTTTTTGTAGATATACTGTAATTTTTTTTTTAGTTGCAGTGGTGGTGAACATGGGAAGGTTTTTTTTATTATGTTCGGTGAATCTAGTTTCTCCGATGTAGAATTTTGGACATTTATTGCACATTATTTTATTAATGACGTTGGTATTAATGGATTCTTTATAATTTTTATTTAATACGGATTTTAGTTTAGTGCTGGGATTTGAAGTTAAAAATAATTCTATGCTTAATGGCAAGTTTTCTCCAAGTGTTGACCATTTCTAGCAGATGCCAGGGATAAATGGTGAACAGCAGTGAAATGTTGTGCTGTTGTTCGATGTCAGATTTGTTTGTGAGTTGTGTCCGGTTTCATTTCTAGCGGTTGTGTGAAAATGTTTCGACAATAGCTGGTGGAAATTTTATGGTGTGATTGAATAAATGCTGTATAAAGTTGATTTCATTTTCTCTGTAATCAGTTTTAAAGCAAAGTCTTGAAGCTGTGTTTATAAATCGCATATTTTCCTAGATGATTGCACGTATTGAACAGTTCATATTTTTTTGTTGTGCAGATTATCTTGTATATGGACATGTAATACAGTAACTATCATATCTAAATATTACTGCACCTTCTTGTCTGTTTACAAGCTCTGTTAGTGACACTGGATACAGGTGTAATTCTAATTTATATCGTGTGTGAGGCTAGAGAACAGAAGTAAAATCCGATGGACAGATTATATCCGTCATCAGGACTTCACTTTTTTTAGAAATTTCTCTTACTAGAGCACGTTTTACCATTTGTACTTTGTAACCTATGTGTATTGTTGTATTTGTTATGCCTGTTTGTCTAGAATTTATTTATAAAAACATCTCAGGTAAAGTACTATTATTGTTTATGCTCTATTTTCTTTAGGCGTAACTGTGGTTTATAATGTGGAACTATAATAACTGCCACTTACAACTGTAGGAGTCAAATAATCCTGCCACGCAATATTTGTTGTAAAAGTATTTGAAATGCGTGGTCTTTTTAATTGTAGCTTTCAAATAATTACACACAAACAAGTTACATTGTAGATATTTACCATAAGAAATTCTTATTGAGTGTTCAGTGTTAGTAATTAAACTTTTTCTGTAAAACGGTACAAAGTTCAATGATCGCTAAGATAGGTTATTTGCGTTGTTATTATATAAATTTACAGGTATTTGTAAATGTGTATAATTTGTTCTTTTGTATTTAAGTAAAGAAATGAGCCACTTTTGAAGTGTCTCTGAGCTAGTCTGTTTCAGGTTAGGACTTGTTTAGGACTTTGATGGTTAGGGTTAGGGAATATGCAAACTTAAAGAGGGATTTAAGTGTTTAAGAATACAGTTGTAGCTGTTAGAACATTGGTGTTTAAGATTACTTGAAAAAAAAAAATGATACTCTTATAATCTTAAACATTGCCTTTAGAGTTATTCAGTTTGGGTTTTGAAAGAAACTCTAAAGCATTTATTTAAATAAGATAATTTGTTTAAATTTGTTTTTATTTCTTTACCTAGCTGGACATATACTAAAGAAAAGGAGATGAATGGTTCTAGCCACTGGGGGCTTATAGCCACTTACAGCGGAGCTGGGTCCTACATAGATCTCGGAACCAACAAATCGCAAGCTCTGACAGTCATGAATGAGCTACGGGAAAACTTATGGATCACTCGAGCTACGAGAGCTGTATTTCTGGATTTTACTACATACAACGCTAACTTAAATCTCTTTTGTGTTGCGAAGTAAGTCTTCGTCAATTATTTGGACACCCATGCAAGAATAAATCAAACACTTTTATGGAATCTGTAGAATTTTGAGTGATTTTAGTAAACATTCCACAATATCATGAGATAACATTGTTTTGTTTAGATCACAAAATGTTACTATCAGCTATGACTTTTGTTTTCGTTCAAAACTAGGCATACGGTAGGTAAAAACAACAAATATATGTATGTCAGTAGACTTTTAAAAAATGTTCAATAGAAAGTTGGCAGGGTATAGACCAACACTGATCAGTTAAGATATTTTGATGGTCACTGTCAAAGTTCACACAGCCAACAGTTATGAAAAAAACATTTGAAGCTCAGTTGCGTTGAACACCAGATGACGGTTTCACGGGTTACATTGATAGGAGATCACCCGATTGGCTGCCATATTATCAAGGCTTTCTGGCTCTATAATGTCCTTCTGGTTCCTTGCCTTCTGATTTTTTTCCCCTACGCCATATAATAATTTGTTTTTCAGCAGTCTTAATATGATCTTTCATATAGGAGTTTATCACCAGGCAAAGGAGGATAGGCTGTCTTCCCTCTAATAACAGTCGTGTCGATCCATATTATCAGTATTCAATACAGGCACTAGAATGAGAAATTCGACCAACGGCAGTAATTTGACTTGCTTGCTTGTATATTTTATTTTACAAAAAATACAACAACCTCTTACAAGACTATATCTCCTTTCCTTATAAATGCTTTAAAATGTACCAGTTATTTTCTAAATTTGAATGATAGGACATATGAAATTGAACAATAGAGCAACTTTTTTCTTTCTTTTGGATTACGACTTATGTTGTATGGCTTGGACGTCGAAAGCTGGCGACATATCATAAAGCATCAGACCTAAAATTGGTAATGAAAATACGTATACTGAAGATATGTTGTTATTATTTGTATATATTTCTCTTAACCTGTCCCTTTCGGACTCAAAACTCTTCTAGTTTTGAAGGTAAAAAGCAAAACCTAAAGGGAATGTTAAAAACAACAACACCTGTAATTTACTTGATGTTATCGTATATTTTAGGCCAGTTAATTACTAATGTTGTAGCTTTAAATCTAATGTTGATACTGAATAATCCGATAGGTGCAACTGGTCTGATGGAAATCATCTCTTGTAAAATTTATATATATACACTACTGTGCAAAAGTGTTAGAACAAGAGAATATTTTATCATTCTTTCCATTTTATGGGGCCTATTCTTCTATGCCATTACATAATGTAAATTTCAACACCATGGTGATGCTTGAATGGCCTGTGGTAACAACTGAATGAGTCAGGGTGAGAATACTTATCATTCTTTAGAATTACCATGTACTTGTACCACGGGCGTACAGGTCAAATTTAGGATTTGAAATTACTGTCTTGACACTCCATGCAGTATTTTAACTATATAGAAAAAAGCTAGCAAGAAGCAATCATATGGTACCGATATATGCTAGAATAAATCAATTTGATAGCACTACACAAATAAACCTTGATTAAAACAGTGCATCATGTTATATATTAAGTGTTGTTGTCATGCAATGACATAGAATATTGTCAGTAGAGCAAAGAGTTCGTATAAAAGTTTTACATGATGCTAGTTGGATTCTCTGATACATTGCTGCAGGTTTGGACAAGTTCCCAAACACTGTCAAGTGCAACCTAAATCGTGAGACCGAGACAGTTAAGTATGAAAAGAGGAAAGGAAGAGGCAGTCTACCTAAACTCAGTGATACTGATGTTAAATATCTTCGTTTATGCAGCCTTCAAGACAGAAGGAAGACTGGCACTGATCTCAAGCATGAGATAAACAACCATATAGTAAATGACAAAAAAGTATTCAGATCTACAGTATCAAAAACACTCAACGAGAATGAAATATTTGGTCGTATAGCAGTTAAACAAGTTTGCTTCAATCTCCAAATATTGTTAAGAGATTGAAATTTGCCAAAAAGTATAAAATCTGGACTTGAAGTTGGTTGAGAAAACTCCTAGTGTAAATTTTAATAATAGAATCATGAGCTTTTATTCACATAATAAATAAACATTTATATATATTTACATACTATCATGAAGTGACCAACGTTCGTTGATTTTAGTAGAAAAGGACCATATTCGGGGCTTTTTCTTTTGCAGCTTTGAAATCCTAAGACTTTAATGTTTTAATGCCATTGTTGAATGTGTTTCTCGGTAGTATAGTGTATAGTTTATATAGCTTAGTAATTTATCCAAATGTGTTTCTTACCTCTACTTTTAAATTTGAAGCAATGACCAAATTTTAAAATTGTATCTTTGCAGTTAAGCACAAAAATACATAATGAGATATCTATACTCCGTACTGCGAATATCGAAACCCGATTTTTAGCGTTATACATCCCTAGACATAACATTTAGCCACTAGGGAAGGGAGCGAATTTTAAATATTAAAAAAAAAACTAGATTAATCTATGAATAGGTTTCAAGTTATTTAACATAACTATGTTATTATGGTCTTTGTAAGTATTTCATAGTGATAGTACACGCCCTATCGGTCGTGTATGTGTTACATTGTCACGCCAAATTCCACTGTTCATTGGTTGAAGACTGATGCTGCTGACTGTTCACATTTGCTCCTGTGGGGTGTTCAAAATTAAGATAGGCGGTATATAGCTTATGTATAAAGAAAGAATCAACCAAACAAATTTCATTTAAAATAAAATACTAATTTTTAACTCTAATACCTAAAAGAAATAAATTATACTATTAACTTTTGAATATTTACCTTTTGAAGTAATAAAATGACAAGAAAAAAAATAAAAATGAATTTGTATATCGGCGCGTTTTATCAAAACATTTAACTTTTTAAAACTTGCAATTACTGCAATTGCATTGTATTCCTGTAGGGGGTAAAATTAAAACTGTCGTTTTACACTAAAATCTTTAATATTGCATCAAAAGTCAGCCTAACGTTTACATTTAGTATGAGAGAAATTCTTTTTATGCTATCTACAAGTATTAATATTTATATTAAGGTGAGTTTTTAAAAACAGTTTGCTTGAATAACTCATAGGGAAAACGACGTTAATATACGCTTGCTTAAACAAACGCTGAGACAACGAATCATAAATGGCCAATGGCCCGGCATGGCCAGGTGGATTAAGGCGTGCGACTCGTAATCTGAGGGTCAAGGGTTCACATCCTCGTCGCACCAAACATGCTCGCCCTTTCAGCCGTGGGGGCGTTCTCATATGACGGTCAATCTCACTATTCGTTGGTAAAAGAGTAGCCCAACAGTTGGCGGTGGGTGGTGATGACTAGCTGTCTTCCCTCTAGTCTTACACTGCTAAATTAGGGACGGCTAGCGCAGATAGCCCTTGAGCAGCTCTACGCGAAATTCAAAAAAACAAACAATAAATTTCCAATGGAATCTGTTGTAAAGTCGTCGTCCTCACAAACTCACTAGGCGGGCCGACTAATAATTTATTCTTAAAGACAGGTTTTCTCAGGGAGAGAAGCCAGAATATTTTGTGACGTCATTTTTTATGCGTTTTTGTACTTACGATTTGTGAAATGTTATATTTATTATTTTATGAATGAGTAAAGTTCTTTGTACGATAAAACTTTCTTTGTTAATCGAGTTTTAGAATAATCTTTTAAATCTCCACAATTTTTAAGTGTTTATGAATTTGGATGTTGTTCAACGACGTGTTTTTTTTTTCTAGTTTCTATAGGTATTCCTTTTGTGATGTACGTTCAGTAGGATGAAATACATTTCCTTACTTTTTTAATGTTAAATGACACTGAGTTTTGGACGCTCTTTATGTCTAACAGAATGTTGTTATTTAACAACAAATGGATGTTAAATTCACTTAACACTTTCTTTAAGACACATTTGATTATATCATTTCAGACATCTCTCTTGCATGTTTTAAGCAGGAGCTAGATGTGTACTCGTATTACAGACATGTAACATAACGTTCTTTATATTTATAGGAAGCTCAGGTTGCGTTGCAGAATTTATTTTGAAACAGACATCGCTTTGATGAAAATATTTAACCTTTTGTTATAAGTTTAGAATTTGTTTTTGGGACTGCATTGGTTACACTTTTTTTTTTCCAATTCTTATTTGCATCATTAATCGTTAGCTCATTACAGTTTGGTAATAAACTGTATTATAACGTATTAACTTTTGTTAATTAAATATGGCGAGTTACAAATTTCTCCGCTAAGTAAGGAAAGTTTTATTGCTTTAGTTCTTGTTTGTTTGTTTGTAATTAAACACAAAGCTAAACAATGGGCTACCTGTGCTCTGCCCACCACGAGTACCGAAACCCGGATTCTTGTATTGTAAGTCCACAGACATATCGCTGAGTCACTGGGGGGCTACTTTAATTCTAATAATAATACACTTTGACATATTACGTCCGATGGGTGTAATTCGTTTGGCCTATTTAATATATTTCTATATACTGTCTATGTTAAATAAACATATTTTATTTCTTTCACTTGCTCTTGTTTGCAACAGGATTGTGTTCGAATTCCCAGCCAGTGGTGGGATGATTCCATCCTGGAGTTTCAGGACTGTAAAATTACTGCGATATGTCACCACTTTTGACTATGTCATCCTAGCCTGTGAAGGCGTCTTCTGTTTATTTATCATTTACTATATTATTGAAGAAGCCATTGAGGTGAGAATATATATATTAGGGATGAGTACTGTTTTAATATTCTTTCTCTTCGTTAAATTCACTTCTATCTTTATTACGTTTTAATCTAACTAACTTTTTGTACGATTAATCTATGTACGTAAAATATGTGACCAAGCATATTATTATTATACAACTTGATCTCATTAACTTTGGAAGATATAATGAAGAAGGAAGCGTATTTCAATAACACAATACCAAATTTAAACAGTACAGTATCTGCTGAAATATTACTATTCTGAAAAGTGTAATAGATGTAGTATTAAATTTTGTTTTTGCTTTTTTTCCATTCAGATTAAGCACAATAAGTGCAAGTATTTCAAGTCATTCTGGAACATACTGGACATTCTTGTGATTTTGGTAAGTATTATAAACTGTTGTATAGTTTTGAAAAACGTACTGGCTGTTTTGTTTTGCAGTAATTTGTTCAGTTTATAACAATCGTTGAAGAAGACCACTTAGCGCCACCTATTACTAAAATAATATGAATAAAATTTATTTGGTTCACAAAAAAGTGAATTTTTAGTACAACTTCTTCGAAATTAAACACAAAGCTACACAATGGAATATTTGTGTTCTGCCCACCACGGGTATCGAAACTTGGTTTCTAGCGGTGGGAAATCGCAGACATTCCGCTCTGCCACTGGGGGCTGTTTTATTCTTAATCTAAAGTAGTGGAAATAATTATGAAATCGTACAGAAGATATACATACAGGAGTCACAAACAACAAATGATGACAGTTAGATTACTACGTTTTTAATAGTATAGAACATTATCACAGAAAACATACGAAAGAAAAACGAAACGTTTGTGCAGTGAACTGGAAGTCTCCATTTTGCTTTACGTATGATAATACGTTACTGTTGTCAATCTTAGAAAAAGATAAATCTAGATGTACTTAAAATTAGTTCAAATAGTTTTGATATTCTGTGGTTAATTGTGCACGTTTCACACACTGTCTTCAGTGTTCTGCAAACAACTGTTACTCATGTGTAGTTTTTTTATTACATATGAATTTATAAACATATACAGAATGTATTCTTTCATAGTTATGATATCCATACGTACGTCGCCCTTAAGCATAAGTAAATAACGAAAATTAGGCTTAACAGCAGGTAGAAAATCAAAATAATGTTCTAATTGTGTGAAGCAGAAATAACAATAAAATTTACTGTAAATGATTTTTCACTCTCTGAGGCTGATGTGATTCTTATTAAAATGTTATAGCTTTCGGTTTTGGTGCTTCATCGGATTTCGATAGGTACATGTTACTTTTATAATACTATCTAAAAACCTATCAGCGGATGACGACGAAACATATCTTTAAATAAATGTCCTATCTATAATGGTCAGGTGGGTTAAGGTGGTTGACTCGTTATCTGAGGGTCGCGGGTTCGAATCCCCGTCACACCCTTTCAGCCTTCGGGGCGTTATGATGTGACGGTCAATCCCACTCTTTGTTGGTAAAAGAGTAGCCCAAGAGTTGGCGGTGGGTGGAGATGATTAGCTTGCACAAACTTTGTGTTGATGACATTTAGAAGATCAAGTCATTGAAAAAAATGTTTTAAAATAATCAGTTTTATAAAAAGATTGTTATATTTAAAGCAGGAGAGATTTATAGAAAAATGTTTTAAAATTTATAAAGGGCACAAGATGATGACATTATGTATATATATAGAGAGAGAGAGAGAGAAAAAGAAATGAAGTTTAACATTCTCTTCAGTACTTAAACTTACAACATTCCTGTATAGATTTTATCCACTAATTCAAAGAACAAAGTATTTAATGTGCTAATTATTCGAGAATGCTAAAAAGTTTGTCAACTTTAATTTATTGTAAGAAACCTTTCACAGGACAACTCAACCATTTTAATAGCTTTATCTGATAGAGCACAGATAGCCCATTGTGTAGCTTTGGAGTTAACTTCAAACAAACAGGTAAACTATTGGTGGACGAAGTGACTAATACTTGCATTCCTTTATAACTTCCTAGTGGCTTAGCAGTTAGTCTGAGAGCTTAGAACTTTAAACTTTAGGTTTCGGCACCCGCTGTTGATAGAACACATATATCTTATTGTGAAGCATTGTGCTTAACAATAAACAAATCCTTTTAGAAATCCTATAAAGTTTTTTGTCATACTTAATGAACAAAGTGTTAAAAATAATAAAAGGTTTTGTAAATGTTTGAATCTTATTCGAAAATAGAGATTCATTTACTACCCAGAATAATCTAAGCAATTATAGAATTTTAATATTGTCAAGCATATACCTTATAACAAAGTGTGACAAGTGTAAATTTGTAATTACTTAATACTATATATTTTGGGTTAAAGAAAGTAAGAAAAACAAACAAATATGGTCACTACAATAGATTGAAAACTTATCTTAAATTTGCACGTGTATATATTTTTTGAAAAAAATTTGTGGATAGTTGGATAGGTTAATATATAATTAAATTAAACTCTCATGTGACTAATACTTCTTGAATTTGTAAAATAAGAATATTCGATATTTAATAGTTCGTTGCACATTTAAATAAACAACTACAGAAATGATTTTATTAGATCTATTGTTTTTTGTAATGTGGAATAGTACTGTTATAGAAATTAAAAAGAACGTAATTTCTGTGATTCAAATAAATAAAACATTCTATTACCTTTCATCGTTTTCTACCACTTTCATCTTAGATCTCGCTCGTGTGTATAGCGTTCAGTATCTTTAGAACACTGATGGTGAACAACGTGATGGAAAGTCTGCTTGAAAACCGGATGTCTTTTCTGACTTCGAGTTTCTCGGATTTTGGCAGACGCAATTTAACAATGCTGTGGCAATAGATGTTTTCTTTGCCTGGATTAAGATATTCAAGTACATCAGCTTTAACAAGACCATGACCCAGTTATCTTCTACTCTGTCGCGGGTGAGTAAGAAATCTTCGTAAACACACAGGTGTTTACGTAAACGAAATGCATAACACACTGTTGCATGAATAATGAATGAAAAAGTAGTAATTTTATGAAAATGTTCACTGAACGGTACCGTTTCGACATTTGCCAGTTACTATGTGCAGCAAAAATATTTACTGGCTTTAAAACTATAGTTTCACCGTATCAACTCTGATTGAAATTTGCTCATTTTACAACTTTTCTGCGAAGAAAAAACTCAATACGTATAATGTGTCCCTAACATATACATGAAAAAAACAGTTTACACATATGTAATACAGTAATTATTCAGTTTATATTTCTCAGCGAAGAGACACAGCGAAAATGTTTTAGTTGCTTTATATAATTGCTATAAGTGTAAAATAAGCTTTAAGGTAAATGGTTATGTATATAACTCTGTGGAGGTTAAGTGACTGTGTATTTTACGAATGATACATGCAGTACCTTGAGTAACGTACGAGTTGAAACTTTTGGTATATTGTACCAGGCTGTGATATCTAAATCAAACTGTATTCGGGTTTTAAAAATATATGTTTGCACACTTTTACTCTAATCAGATACTTAGTTTATAATTAACTAAATCGCCTGGGAACAAAAGAAGATATTAACAGGTATTGAAATGCAGTTGTATTATTTTAAACAAAGATATATTAGTAGGTGTTATTTTGCTGCAATCTAAATTGTACTATAATAGGAAAAAAAATGGTCTCACCTTAAAATTAAATATTTTAAATACATTATCGATAAAAACTGTTCAAAAATATGCGAGAAAGAAATGTCACCTCGAACTAGAATATTCTGTGATTTTGTTTCTTGACGCCACGTAATATACGTTTAAATAATCTAATTCGCATTGTTAAGCAGCCTATGTCTGCATCCTTTATCGTCATTATTTGGATTTATATTATCTATAAACCAAAAATTTTTTTTCCAAATATTCATAACTGTAAAAAATATATGCCCGAAAAGGTTTACTTTGTAGACAACTATATTTTTTTAAATCGTTTATTCTTATAGAATAAACACGAATACTTTATACTTTTCTGAAATGGAATTTATTTCAATTCAAAAACAAAATTTAAGGGCAAACATTTATATTCTTATTGCATTTTAACCAGATTGAATATTTTTGTTCGTACTTAAGACTGGATTAAATATTTAATTTTGATTATTTTTTAAAGATCGTTATTAAACTATAAAAATATTACTGTTCATAAATTATTTCATAAATTTATAAGATAAAGTTCTTAATTAACTCTTTCTTTCTCCTTCTTCTAGTGTTCCAAGGACGTCGCGGGCTTCGGTATCATGTTCTGTATTGTATTTTTCGCCTATGCCCAGCTTGGTTACTTGTTGTTTGGAACCCAAGTGAAAGATTTCAGTAATTTCCTAAAATCAGTGTTGGTACTTTATAAAGTATGCTTGTTTTGATTTGTAGTATGTTCTCTTGTTTTGATTTCTTGAAATATTTTTTTAATTTGTCGGATATAACGTCGAATCAGGACAAACGTGGCGCTTTTTAAGGCTATTAATGTGATAAAATATCACACTAACGTTACTATAGTACTAACACTTTTCCATAAAAAGTTGTAGAGCTTAACTGATTCATCATGTTAGACACATGTATTTGATTTATTGGTAACCATTTCCTTGAAGAACCTGCTGCAAAATCAATTTTCATGGTTAAGCATATAATATTTTATTTTTCAGGTTCACCCTTTTGCGCATCATTTTGGGAGATTTTGACTTTTATGAAATAGAAGCAGCAAATAGAGTACTTGGACCAATCTTCTTTCTCAGCTATGTGTTCTTTGTATTCTTTGTCTTAATGGTGAGCAGTTCGAGAGAATGTTGTAACTGTTTTGTTGTTTACTGGCAGATATTGAATACTGTTATTTTTTATTATATTACACGATAATATTTAAGCTATATTTTAGTTTATATGAGTTAAACATTTAAGTATTTTTTTCTTACAGAACATGTTTTTGGCAATCATCAACGACACATACTCGGAAGTAAAGGCAGAAATTGCAAATCAGAAGAATGAGTTTGAAATTGTAGACTACTTTAAACAGGTAGGTAGTTGTAGTTTTACACCAGAACTACTTTAATATAAATAGTAATAATTTTATTACTTTTAGTAGACATCTGTATATGAAATATCCAGCTTTTATTAACAGTGTCTCGGTAATGAAAACTCCTTTAAGTTTGATTGTTTTTTTTTAATTTCGCGCAAAGCTACACGATGCTATCTGCGCTAGCCGTCCATAATTTAGCAGTGAGATTGTGATTTTTGAATAAATAGAGAAGTAATTGATGTCTTAACTTGTTTATAGGGGCGCGAAAAGAACTGAACCTAACAAGGAATTTGTCGGTTTTTGGTATACATAGAGAATTGGTCCCACGTTGTTTTTTGGTTTTTTTGGCATATCTCAAAATGAAACCACAAAATATAGTGTTGGGATTATGATTTTGGCAACGTTCTGCTTTATTAATATTTTACAATAACGTTATTTAGTCTGAGCATTAATAATCCAGTGAGACCGATACAACGTTATTAGGGCCAAGTACGTATTTTGTATGAACAGAATAATCTCATAATGAATTACCTCTGTTTTACTTTCGCTTTCCGAGTATAGAAAGAAAAAAAAAGATTAAAATTCTGATAATGTAAGAACAGCAGAAGCAATGAATATAATGTTTTTTATTCATTTTCTGTTAGGGAATCAACAATATCATGGGAAAAATTGGGAAGCGTGACCATATTGTTGATATTCAGAACGCTCTGAAGCTAGCCGATAAAGATAACAATCAGAGTTTGTCATTTGACGAAATGCGACACACTCTGAAAAGGTGAGAACTAATAAATATCTTTTATTTATGTGTTAGAGTACATATATCTGCATCAACTAAAATAAGTAATTATTTTTAACTTTCAGACAAAACCTCTCAGAAATGGAGATTGAAATGCTGTTTGCAAAGTACGACCGTGATGGCAATCGAGAGCTAGACAAACGTGAGACCAGACAGATGTTGGCAGACTTAGAGGGTGAGAAGACTCAGCTGGAAAAGGAAATCCAGATGGAACAGGAAGGAGTTCGTCCGTTTAGTGCTGGTGGAAGAGAAATGTTCCAAAAGTAATATTAATGTTTATTTTTAAGCAAGGTGTTACACCTTCTAGATTTAAGAAAATGATTTTCGGTATCTACTTGCAAAAACGACGTAACTGGCGGACGGTAGACATTTGAATCAGCAGCGAAGTGTCCCTCATTTTGAATGGGGAATAAAGACTTTTGTTTGGGAAGTTGGTGTTTAAGTTTTGAACTCAATGGCCCTGGTTAACATAGTAAATAAGGTACTCCCAATCGTGTTTTCAGGTAGAATTACGGTAAGTCTAGAGATTTATATTGCTAAAAAGCTGGGTTCGATTTTACGTGGTAGACAGTGTAAATAACCCAATGTGACAAACAAATCCATAATCATCGGTGATATCCCCCACGAACTTAAATATCTTCTTCCTCCTATGGCTGATTGTAGCTTTAGGTGAGTGTTAACATTCTGTGTTTCAGAACCGATATTTTATGTGAAAAAGAAAGATTACTTTTCATCTAAAACCAACAGACAGATAAGAGTGAAATTCTCTAAAACTTCAATACACAATCACTAAAATAATATTCCATTTTAATTACGAAAGTAACTTCTAAGTGCTTATGTGAAACTTCATAAAATAAGTTATGTCAAACAAAATACATAGTAACTCAACAACCCCAAGTTGATTATGTTATTTATGAAACTTTCCCTCAAGTTGTAATAGTATTAACTAACAGAAGTATAATTATGAAAAGCTTGTAATAAACCTTATCTAATTTTGATAATGAGAATGCTTCCCGAACCGTAGTGATATTATCTTCCAGGAATATTTCTAAGCTTTCCTTTGCTACGTATTATAATTTATCTTGGACCGACTCTCCTATTAATTATGTACATTACGTATTACGACTTTAAATAGCCAGAAATTTTAATTTTAATTTGGAAGTTAATTGAATACCAATATGAATCTAATTTATGATGTCTACCGACATGATTAAGACACAGTTTTCTTTCTTAACATAGATATATTTTGATATACAAACAACAATACAATTTATAATAATGGTTATTACAAATAATACTTTATATCCAAAAGTTTTACAAATTTACAAACAATACTGAGTCTTCCATCTGATCTGAAAATGAATCTTTTATTGACAGTTCACGGAGAGCGAATTAATTCCATGCAATGAATGACAAAACACCAACTTGAACGGTTCGAACAAGAATGAACCATCTTGTGATTTGGGATGTTATGCACTAGATTTCATTTGTTTATCACTGAGCTGGTAGACAATTTCTTGAAACAACCTAGGCATAAAAATTGATCCCTGTTTAGACTGCATTTCTAGGGACAAAAGTAACAAAATCATTAAAAGCCTTCGAAGTGTTTTTGGTTGAAATGTTTCTTAAAGGGATATCTTCAGAAAATTGAGTGGATGTGCTCATGATAGTCAACAAATACTGGTTCACTGGTCGAGTTTTTTGGTAAGAACCCAACACAATCAATAATCACACGAATGAAGGGTTCTTAAAAAGCTGGGATAGGTTTCAAAGGAGCAACGGGAATTTTCTGGTTAGGTTTCCCGACCAAATGACAGGTATGATATGTTTTACAAAACTGAGAAACATTTTACCTAATTTTTGGTCAAAAGAAATGTTTCATAATTTTGCCACGTGTCTTGTTGACACCAAGATGACCTCCCAATGGGAAACTTTTAATATTTCAGAATGATATGCTTTAGGAACAACAATTTGATAAACTGCAGCCCTGTCCTTGGAAGCTGGCACCCTTAGTGGTCTCCATTTTCTCATGAGCACACCATTTTTGAAAAAGTAATCATATGGAACTTTCTCCAGTTCATTTTTTGGGAGTTCAGATTTAAATAGTGAAGATTTTTGTGAACCCTTTTCTTGCTTAATGATTAGTTCATACATAGCAAAGGAAACTTCATCAGGCGAACTAGATCCCTGTAGTGTATCATTGTCACTCACTGAAGAATTGTAAGACAATTATTCACAAGATTCTTATCGGATACAAAAAATGTTTTTGGCTTAATTTCTTAGCCTCAACTCGAGTCACAGCACACGAAGGAAACGTGTCTCAATTTCCTCAACAACAACATCATCCTTATATGAAACAGTGATCAGCTTGCTAATCATTTTGGATTCGGCAACAACTTTTCTCCCAGTCAAACCGTTTCCCAACAATAATGATACATCCTTAACTGACAGAATCGGTCTTACTTCAACTACAACTGGTTGTAAAACTAGGTTTAATGTTAAATAAATGTTATGAAGAGGAACGTTAACAAAGCCAACCTCAATACCTTGAGCAATAACAGACTCACCAGTGGCAGAACTCAAATATAAAGGCAGTATACCTTCTAACAACGATCGCTTCCATAACCATACCAACAGACACAAAAGGTGGTTAATCAGTGGCAAAATCAACAACATCGGATGATCTGTTGAAAATACATCCATATGTGGACACGAACGCACTGGGTGTTGCTTCATTTCTTCTTCTTTTTTTTTAAACACCAACAGTCGGACATAACATGACCAGGTTTTTTACAAAAAATGGCTGACAGGCCTTGATGGTTTTAATGAAGTTTTATCCTGACTGTCTGAATATTTCGAACTAGAGGAACTAGATTTTTTAAAAGAATCTTCAGCTTTAATGGATTTAACAGATAAAAGTTTTTATCGAGATAGAAGGAATTACGTTTTATGAAAAATTGTTTTATGTGTTAAAGTGTAGTCACCAGAAAGAGCAGCTGCTTCCTGTAGTGTATCAACTTTATTTTCATTCAAGTAAGTTTTGAGGTCGTCACTTGTATCGCATTTAAATCTCTGAATTAGACATAATTGTCTTACGTTGTTGAAACTGTTGCCAATATACATAAAATTACACCATCGATCAAAATAAACTTTTTTTTCATGGGCGAATTCCATACAAGTTTGACTTTGTTGCTTATGATGACCTTGAAACCTTTGATGGTAAACCTTCAGTACTAAGTCGTTTGCTCTGAGAATAGCTGCTTTAATCGTATAATCTGTACAGTGTTTTAGAGAGAGCACCATGAGCTTCTTCAATCAAAACACTATAATAATAATTACCATTTTTCGGTGAGCCATTCCATGGTCTGGAATGTTAGAAATATACTCTTCAAAAAAAGAAACGCAAAAGGCAAAATATGAGACAAATTGTTAACAAGTTCATTCCGGGTAGTTCTGTATGACATGTGTGAAACTTTGCACATTCACTGCTGAACATCCAAAGTCTGGAAAGACGAAGTCCACGTTCACTAGGTGAAGTTTAACGTCACCCAACGTCAATAACGAGTATGCCCCCCGTGAGCATCAATAACTGCTTGGCATCTCCTGCCCATGGAAGCGATGAGATGACGAATCACATCCTGTGGAATGGCTGCCCACTCAGCCTGCAAAGCTGCTGCAAGCTGAGGTAGAGTCTGCGGTTGAGGTTGCCGCCGTCGCACACGTCGGTCCAACTCGTCCCAAAGATGTTCGATGGGGTTTAAATCTGGTGATCTGGAGGGCCAGGGAAGAACGTTGGTGTTGTGGTGTCTCAAGAAGACAGTGGTGAGTCGGGCTGTGTGAGGACGGGCGTTGTCATGTTGAAAAACGTCGTTGACGTTCACCATGATGGGTTGCACATGGGGCCAAAGAATCTCGTAGACGGTTGCGTATGGTCTGATCGGAAATCCTACGCAGCCCTGGTATGGTTGAGGCAGTAGACGTCGCAGTGGTGGTCCTATCCTGAAGGTGACGTAACCGGATGTTGCGATCTTGTGCTGGCGTGGTCACACGAGGTCTGCCAGATCGTGGACGGTCACGAGTTGATCCATGTTGTTGGTGACGATTCCATAGCCTTGTGATGGTGCTTGGGTGGACATTCACAGCTCTGGCAACATCTGATCGAGATTCGCCTGCTTCCAAGTGACCAGTGGCGTTGTTGCGTTGTGCTTCAGTCAGTCTTGGCGTAACTGTATTGCATGTCGGTGGCTTAACACTGAGCTAAGGAAACCGAGAACCCTTCACTTTTATAGGGATTTTGTACATGTTACACGCACTTGCAGAACATGCAGATCTCTCAAACAAATTTATTGGACACACATGCGTTTTGGCGAAAAATCTGATGTTTTCCTCCGTTTTCAAAGTGCACAACTTTTATTGTCATTTTGGTCTGACAGTCAGTGCCTTAACACGTGTAACATTACATACTCTGAGCTTGTAACGTTATTACATATATTTCTCTTTAAAATAACAAAAAATATCCCTTTTGCGTTTCTTTTTTTGAAGAGTATATTTATTAACTTAATTTTCATTAAATGGGAATACTTTAATATTTCGAACAAGCTCAAAGTTGTTATATTCTATTGATCTATTGGAGTTGAGTCTAATTTCTATTTCGTTCAGCCTAGTTTCATTTTCGGCTTCAATACGAGCTTCTTTGGCCTCGAAACGTTTACTATCTTTTTCAGATATGATACAGGCTTGCTCTTTCTCGGCTTTGATATGGGATCGTTTTTCTCAGCTTGTTCAACGTCGATTTGTTCGAGTTTTAACTGAATTTCTAGTTTATTTTTATTACTTAACTCTGATTGGATATTGGAGACACTGGAATATTCCCCTAAAGTTTCCTCAGGCAACTAATCATCATTGAGTGGTATTTGAACAATACGCTTTTTTAGTTCATTTTTTCTGATTTATTTTTTTAATCACTAAGGTTTTGACATTTTCGAGCAATTCACTTTCGTTATACTTTTCTAGTTGTTCAAGGGAGGGTGGTTCAAAAAAATCTTCATAATGAGACATAATCAAATCTTGTTGGCACTGATGAATATAAATTGAATTACGATTTTAATTTTAATTTAAAACGAATTTTGTCTCTGTTTCAGATATCGGACATGAGCCCTCAATTTATTATCTTACGTATTACGATTTCAAATAGCTGGAAATTTTAATTTTACTTTAGAAATGAATTGAATGTCAACGTATTAAATTTATGATATTTGCCAACAAGATTGATACGCACAGTTTTCTTTGTTAACTAACACAAATATATTTTGATATACCAATAGCAATACAATTTATAATAACAGTTACAAATAATAATTTATATACAAAAGTTTTATAAACTTACAAAGAATACTGAGTCTTCTATCTTATATGGAATTGAATCTTTTATCGATGGTTCATGAAGAAAAATATTATTAGGTTGTCGAGAAATAAATGTCGGAATTCTCACGACGACATTTAGAAGCTGAATACTGAGTAATTTATCGTTGGTCGGTTTCGTCCAACGTTTGTTACTTATAAGGTGTATTAATTGTCCGCTGTTCCAACTCTACTCAGAGTAAGTTTTGAAACCCCCAAAGCAGCATGAATAAGAAAGACTTTCATCTCATTTTCCTCTACGACTTTATACTTGGACGAAAAGCTACCGAAATTACACGGAACATCAACCAGGCATTCGGCCATGGATCTGTTACTGAACGTACTGTTCAGCGCTGGTTCCAGTGATTACCACATGAAGATGACAGTCTTGAAAACCACGAAGGTTGTGGAAGGAAGCCATCCTTAGATAAAAACACATTAAGAGAAGCAGGTGAGACAGACCTTCTCACAGCAGTACATGAGCTTGCAGAATAGCTAAGCACAAGCAAATCAAGCATTGCCAACTACCTGAGTGCAATTGTGAAGACGAAAAAGTTGAAAAAGTGGGTTCTGCATGAGCTGACTGAAGATCAACAAAATTGGCGTTATTAGACCTATCAAGGATGACGCTCCAAAAATTGAACGAATTGGGAATCAAGGTTCTGTTTCTTCCACCTACAGATTTGTAGCAAAGGGGCATAAACGGCATCGTTACACGTTGGCTAAAGTGTTTTGAAGCAAATGGTGCTTACTTTGATTACGGAATGTTTTACAACACTGTTTTATACTTTTACAAACTTCGCAGTTCTAAAACGACATTTATTTCTGGACAACTTAATAATTCTATGTTGATACAGTAGCACACTTCATTTGACACCTAGGTAGCTGCTTCATTGAGCACACGCAATTTTTTTCACTGAAGACAATGTCTAATGTCTTCATAGAAATACTAATGGTCGAAGTTAATTCACTAAAGTTAAACGGTTTGTAATGTTTGAAATCTTTAGACGTTCCTGGTTAAATATCTGTAGTTTTCTGATTAATAAGCGTTCACCACAATTATAGTTTGCGAGGTTCATAGCATACTGATTGTAGCAAACTAACAATATTAAAACTGTCTCTCCGCATGTTGCGATTTATAAGCTTTAAGACGAGGTACTAGACATTTCAGCTGGCCCAACAGTACTGGTATTTACGTAAATATGTACATTGTTAACTCTTCTACAAATTTAGAAACATGCGGGTCTTTCGCAATACACTTTTAACAATGTAACTTTCATGTATTTTTAAATATATATTGACCTGAAACAAACATAGATAATAAATTAAATATGTTATAGTAAATCTGTTACACCTTAATCACACGCTACCCACCGGTTCAGCGGAAAGCTCGAGAAAATTATAACTTGAAATATCATGGTTTGATCCTCTCCGAGGAGCATAGCATAATTTGCTTATTGTTTAAAATTTCGATTAAACAAACTGCCCTTTATCAATAATTAGATTTGCACGTAAAAACTTATTAAATAAACCTAGTTCTTTAATTACTAACATTTCGAGTTGTAAAACTGTACCTTTTGACCAAAATGTCTCAGTGAAATAGTTTAATATTGTGTTCTAAACAGAATAACTTTCTCATTAAGACTGCCTGTTGTTATTAGTGTTAATGTGACGTATTATTATATACATATTTAATGTTAACGTGAACAATTTTGATGCCTTAACTTTTTGAATAATGTTATCGTTTTTAGGCAGTGTGATGACACTAAACATTGATCAGTTTTGGGAAGGTATATAACAGCCGTTTCTGACGGAAATTATTTGTTTTCAGATAATAAAGATGTGTTTAGATCGGAGATTTAGAATTTGTAATGTGGGTTTATTTTTTGTACTTAATATCCTTATTCATTACCATGATTATGTAAAGAGTAGTAGTATGTTTTAAATACGACAATCTTATGACAGAGTCTTTTCCGATGGAAACAGCGCTGCAGGTCTATTATTAAGATGCACAGTCGTTAGAATATGACTTGACCTATCGACGTTTATCTTAACGACGTGGTGTGGTTTCAAAATCGTTTTAATATTATGTTGTTGTTTTGAATTAAGCACAAAGCTATACAATGGGCTATCTGTGCTCTGCCCACCACGGGTATCGAAACCCGGTTTTTAGCGTTGTAAGTTCGCAGACATACCGCTGAGCTACTGGGGAACTAATATAATGTAATTAACGTCGTTACCTAGGCCTTATAACAAAAATCCGTGAAATATTAAATGTTCGGGTACGTAAGATACTGTGGTTAAAATAAATGCGTAGTTTGATTCTGAAAAAAAAAATATATATATATATATAAATAAATATATATAAATATAAATATATATAAATTAGTCTCCCTGAAACCTAGTAGTATACATCTCTAGTACATAAATAAAATTAACATTTTTATATGTATTTTCTAGCCTGAACGTTCGGGTAGACAAAATGGAAGAGTCAATTGGAAACATTATTATGAAAATTGACAACGTACTTGGTAAAATCGACTTCAAGGATCAAACAAAGGTAAAAAAAAGAGGAGAAATTATATAACAATAACATCAACTTCAAGAGTAGTTGATTTATCACTTCTATAACAAATAGTTTTGCGCTGTGATTTTGGTTTTTAATGTATTATTGCTTGACGAAGTTAAAAAAAAAAACGAAAAGGAAGCTTCAAAAAGTCAGCAAATAAAAGGCACAGAAGGTTTCTGTACAACTAAGACAAACAAAGCATCAAGGTAAATTACTGCTAAACGTTTTCTTGTTTATGAAATAAAAATCCACTTAACACTAATGAAAGAAAACGAAGGATAACAAGCTGGGATATTTTTAATTGTTTTTTGTACCACTTCTCTTAACCGCTTGATCCTGATTGGTTATAATAACGGAAAAAAGGAACCGAAAGAAACAGACAACAAAACAACATAACTGTAAATTGTGTTATATGTATTTTCAATCTAAGATATTCTTAAGTAACGAAAGTACAAAATTTAAGTTATTAAGTAATATACAATATATATAAGGCAATGTAATCTCTCGGATTTTAAAGTTACTTCCTTATATTTATTACTAAATTATAAACAACACCGTTAAAATAATTACATTTCAGCAGGCAACTGGAGTACCTAAATCTGAAGATGGAATTTTTAAATTCCGAAACGTTTATCTGTGTCTCCTTGTGTTATAAATAACGTTGTTTGTCTTAAGTATGGTTATCCTTATTATTATGTGTTGATGTTATATATATTTACTTGAAGCAGAACAGCACTTTTGTTTTATATTATAACAAAGTTATCGATGTACGATTATTGAATATTGTTTAAAATGTTCAGTGCTACTAGACACAATTCAAACAAGTTGTTGGGTTACTAGTTGACTTTATATGCTTCTCAGCACCTGACTGTACTTCGGTGTAGTTCATTTGCATACAGTAAAAGGTAGAAATCCAATAATATTTGTTTTTATTACTCAACATTTCCTTTGTTACTTCCAATGCAATATATCTGGATATTTGGTTAATATTTATTTTGCTGTAAATAATTGATGCAAGTATTTACTTTTATTTGTTTGTTAAGTTTTTAAAACAAATTAAGTCAAATTATTTTTAATTTTGTTAGCTTACCAACAATTATAGGACAATAAACTCGATTTTTATTAACACTTCATTTTCAAAAGCTAGTTGAATTAGCACTTTCAAAACCTACAGATCATTTGCAAATTACTCGATCAAGCTACAAGCTATCTTCTGGCTCACTGTATTTAAAGCTAACAGTTAACAAAATAGAATTCACAAGAAAATTTCTTTAAGACCAATCCTGTGTACTTATGAAATTTGTAGTTATTCAGTGCTTACATTTGTACTCTTCTTTACATCAAGATTTACAAGATGAAACTTTGTGGAATGGACAGAAACTGTTGTGGAGACACGAGTGTAGAGGACAACGTTTCGAAAGTCTTCCGCCTTTCGTCCACTCTACAAAGTTTCATCATGAATACTCTGCCTGAGCAATTTATCAAAGATTTGCAAGATCGCTGTTCTTCTTTCATTAAAAATGTGAGGCCTAGACTCTTCTCAGAATTGTTCGATACCACTTAGCTAGATTTATTTTAGGAACTTCATAAATTATCAATAACCTTGAATAATGAGAACTCTAAGTTACGACTAAGATGTTTCTTTCTTCTTCATAATTGATTTAATCAGTTTTCAAGTACTATCTCAGGTGCAGAAGTTAGTTATCCTGATAACAGTACACCCCTTGCGCTAACCTTCGCAGTCCTATCAGTAAGTTTTTCATATAATGTGATGAAAAGTTAATAATTTCCTGTTGTTATCCCTTAATGTTAATATCTTCCTGTTGTTATCCCTTACTATTAATATCTTCCTGTTGTTATCCCTTACTATTAATATCTTCCAGTTGTTATCCCTTAATATTAATATCTTACTGTTGTTATCTCTCTCCCCAACTTTTGTGGTAAGAAAACAGTGACTTGTAGGATGAGGTGCCTTACAACATGTACGAACTTGTTTAACTGTTTGGTGGTTATTGCTGTACATTAACTGTCTTTATTTTCACTTACTTGCTATCGCTAAAGCTCTTTATCGGATTTTGTTTGAATCCATATGTTTAATATTCTTCTGATAACTAATGCTTCATACTTTTGTAAACTCGCGCATTTCACTTTACTGCCCCCCCCTTCGCTAGTACAGCGGTGTGTCTCCGGATTTACAACGTTAAAAGCAGGGTTTCGAGTCCCCTTGGTGGGCTCAGCAGATAGCCCTATGTGGCTTTGTTATAAGAAAACACACAACACACCTTTCACTTTACTGATAATTTAGGTTTGAACAAGTAAGCTGACTACGTTCCAGTCAGTATTTCTCAAACTTGTCTTAACAGTAATATTTCCAGGGTTTTTTTTTAGTTGAAAGCACGAGACTTAACATAAAAGTGCTTTAGGTAGATTCTAGTTTGAAAAAATGCAAGTGCTTCCTTTGAATCTGAGTCAGCTAATGGCTATCATTGTAACGAAACATTGACTACGAATTTAGCACAAAAGTTCAGTAATTCGAGGACTACAAGTGATATTAAAACTTGTATTTACGAGCCCACATGTATGTTGTCTAGTGTCAGCTATCCATTGAACATGTGACCTTGACCTTCTTGTCGTTTTCTGAATGTAAAGCTACACAATGGGTTAGTTGAACTTTGTCCACTGCGGGATATTGAACTCCGGATTCTAACGTTGTAAATGCGCAAACTCACCGGTGATCCACCAGAAGAACTAATTCAGACAGAATAATACACAGTGTACGTAAAACGGCGTGTATGTTAGAGTATAATGGAGTAAAACTGGAAACATAAAATTGAAGACAGCCTATACACAAGTGTCATACTGAGTCATCTAGCAACCGATTACATTTTGAGTACAACAGAAGTTCTAATAGAATGCACATCCTTTCATTAAAGGGCTCTGAAGTTTATCATAAAAAAAGGCCAAGTATGCCGACAAGTCATTTCCAGAAATAGCAAGGAAGCTTGAAAATGAAAACACAGATACATTAATATTGTCAGCGACAACATGACATAGAAGTTGCTACTAAAATATAACTCACAATGAAACTTGTAGCACGAAGATCCTACTCCTCAAAATACTGAACCTTCGTTAATAGCAAGCTTTAGATTTCATGAAAAATAAATACTTCTTTTGTGGCGGTGACTACACGAACCGAAACCTATTGCACGAGGTGAATAGGGATAATACTGGAAGCGTTTTCACGAAGCTATGTAAAGGAAAAGTGATGTTTTATTAAAAGTGAAATTAAACACTGTAATAGTTTTTACAGACGCCTAAGCTGTTAATGCCACAAAAAATTGTTGACACGTCTGGAGAGAAAGCAAGACAAACTTCAGTAGTACCTAAAATAACAAAAGAAAGTGAGTTCATTTTGATTCTCCGTGAATATCAGTTCACTATATCTAAATTACAAAACACGTATACAGATACACAAAAGACAAGAGTGTGACTAGAGTAGGGAGTACTAGAGAAAGATTGAAAACATTTATCAAGAACAGAACTGTTGATAATGAATTCCCACAAGTCGCTTGGATCATTGAATCCGACCAAGTCAGTGTAAAAATTACCTACGTACAGTTGATCGCTCTTGTAACTGTAGTCAAACACAGTTGAAAAGATGATATTAGAAGTAACCCTAAATAAGTTCAAATAGATTGCTTTCTTTCAACCACAAAGCTGCGACATTCTCTTTGACCTCTGACCGTAGTGCTTAAACCTGTTTTTATGACACAAAGAACCAATCCTCCACTCCCTATTTTTCTTTCGATTTGACTTTCACATTTTTCATCTTCAATTTACACCATCATTAACAATAATAATGTTGAATTGTAGAGTTCAATCTTTTCACTTAAATTTATTAGTTTGGTTGTCTTCATGTTTGTACTAAAAGTAAAGATTTGGCTTATTATGTCCACAACATCCACGATTTGTTGACTACTTTTCTCCGATTCAGCAGCAAGAAAAATATTGTGTATATTTCATTTTTTTATCTTTTTACCACCTTTTCTAATATACAGGCTTGAGATTAGATCGCAACGTGACTTTATCTTTTCGTTATATCAACATAATCCGATAATGTTTACCAAACTCGTCAAGTCTCTAGTCTACAGTATAACACAAGATGAATCAGCTTCTATGTCAGTGATACGTATTCTTGAAATACCTACATTAATGTAAATATTCTGATAAAAATGGTACTGCAAACACCATGCTCACAAAGTAAATAAGTTATAAATGAAATTCAAAGTTTTAGAAAGTATAATTTCGAACAGAATTATGAAATAATAAATAGTTTTCTAATACAAAATCTAATGAAGGGAAAAAGGGCAACTGGAGTTTAAATTTTTTATATACGTTTTTATTAATTTTTTAACATGTTTTTAACTTAGGGAAAATATATGAAGCAATAGGAAGAACGCCTTTGTCTATGGAAGGAGAACCTGATGAAATGTGCCTCCTCAATCGCTGAGACTGAAGATAAGACATTCACATTCTGAGCGCTTGTCACCTGTTTTTTACTTGAATTATTTTTTACAATAGAACAAAGTTAAGAGTATCTGTTGCAAGAAAATATAATTATTATGATTACAATTAGCTCCGAAAGGGGTTCTATATATCTTAGTACATTTTAAAATAATACTTTTCAATATTTATTAATTTTGTCGTATTTGATTAATACTGATTCGTTATTACCAGATTAATTTTTTTATATTCAACTAATGTTGCAGATTTGTTTTTGATTTATATTCGCAGTATCCATTATTTTTGTTTTATGTTTTGTTTTACTTTATCATAAGTTTCATTGTGCTGTAACATTATGGGTAATTTGATTTATTTCTTATTATTAAATTATCTGTAAATATTATTGTGGAAACCTCCTTCCGACTTCCAAATCAGTATTGAAAAATATATGAACCTTTTATTATGCACCTTAAAGCTTTGTGTTGGCTGTTGTGATGTTACACGTTGTTATAACTGTTAGTAACACATAAACGATCAGATAATGTTATTTAAATACTACAAATTAGGACATTACCATGTTTGTACACATACGTAGTTTCTACGTAAAAATATTTATGTAACTTGAATATGCGTAAAATACGTTATAGTAACAATACAGTTAACATACTAAATACTATAAGTTAGAATGAGATTTAATGCGTAAATCGCTTGTTATAAACACTACTCACTTCTTAAGAACACACGAGTTCTTGATTTATGACAAATGATTTTAAAACTTAATGCCTTGTTACATCATATGTCATATAACCCTTCACGTATGAGAAACAACAGAACAGGGTCTGTTGTTAGTTAATTTGACCTTGACTGGACTGAAAAATTAGTTTAAATTTTATTACAGCAGTTTTCCTAATTGTTAACCAAAGTGGGGTTTCATAGAAACACAATTTATTTGTAATTAGTAACTGAAATAAGAATTAAAAAGAAACACTTCGTATCATGCAAGTAAAATTTAGCAATTTAAATAAAAATGTTTTCTGAGAGGATTCATGTCACTTACACTGTTTACCTAGACATAACAGTATAAACTAATCGGTTAACGTTTCTGTATAAATCAATTAAAAAGCAAAAACAACGCATTCCTCATCTTAGCTTTAAAATGTGATTAACTGGGAAGGTAATAGAGAACAGAGACAGCAGTAGAAACAGACAAAAACATTTAACGTTTAAAGTTATGTTAATTACGTTTTGATATATATTTTGAAAATTCAAAATAATTCATATCTATTTAAAAGGTTATATTTAAATAAGAGTGCGGCATGAGGAACTTATTTGTAACGTTTTGAGAAAAAAATAGCTATTATGTTTTAATTATTTACAAAAAAAGCCTTTATATTCTTTATTTTAAAGTATATTTTTGTAAATAGTGTCAGATGAATGAATTTTGTAAAATAAAAATAAAACTACATAATAAAGCTCATGCAAAATCGAACTGGATGAGGTTATTAGCATTTATTAAATTTCTATGAATATAAATTAATTTCAACATTAATGTATACACTATAGTCATGAAAACAAATTAACTATTACGACTATTTTCTTGTAGCTGAACATTGAAGTAACTTAAGATAAATCTCACCCATTAAATTGTATTACTGAATATTGTTTTCCTTAGCCACAGTATTAGCAGCAGTTCTGTGCAAAATAAAGAACCTGAGTGACAGCATAGGTTATTTAATGAAAACTGTTATTCAAATTAAGATATACTGCTAAAAATATTAACATCTGTCTGATAAAGAAATATATATGTATGTGTGTGAAAATTATAGTCGTTTCTTCTTAGTCTAGTCTTGATTATTTTATTCTTCAATAGATTGTTTAGAAACAGTATTCTATTAGTTGTATAATGAGAAGTGTAGAATACTTTAAAACGTTATCTTCTGTAGTTGTATTTCTACAACAGGTAGTTGGCATCCACTCAAGTAAGTTTTAAAATTGGTTTGTTTGTTGTTGTGTTTCCTGTAAATATCAATTCGAAGCAATTGAGGCCAAATATGAAAAACTTATGCGAATAAATCATTGCTTTAAATGTCGTTCGTACACAAATGAGTAATTTTCAAGATGAAATCCATTTAACTAAAGAGAAAGAATTATTACAGTACAATAAGTAAGAACTCCATCTGCCTTTAGTGAATTTGGAACTGTGTACTATTTTTCAGGTGCGAATTATTAATATTAGTCTTGTAAAGTAATTGTCACATATAGTGTGAATCAACCTTAAGTATTATGGAATCTTAGAAGAATTTACCACTTCAAACAGATCGAAATGAAGGCAGTTTGAAATTTCCAGATATGATATGGTTCATAAATTTGAAATCTACCTTTTTGTATAAAAAGACTTCTTCAAAACTAATACACGTTTTACAATTAAATTTCTTGCGGACCAAAAATAAACAGGTTTTTTAAATATTTGGGATTTTATTAGAGGTAATTAAACAAAGCTTAAATTATCAACTTGTTTCATTCATGCTGAAGACTAGCAATTACGTATAAAAATGGGCTTAGGAAACGTATGTAAATAAATTAAATTTTAAGGTATTTTTAATCTCTGCAATGAAACCATGACTTCTTTACCATCTGAACAACATATATAATTAACTTAAAACTTATTCTTTATCTATCTACCTATACTAATCTATCTATCGAAAAGACGTATTTCTTTCTTGGTAAATCGCTACTGTAATACTGTTAAATTTCTAGCCTTCAAGAGTATTATGTGTTCTCTTATAATATTACTGTACAAAGGACTGTATTGACAGAAGAAACACTAATTTTGTAGATGATTTTAAACTTACACATGTGATAGGAAGATTAGGCTTCCGCTTAATCTGCTACATAGCCAGTAGAAAATGTTTCTCAATATCTTTGCAAACGAAAATTTGTCATTACTTAAGGCTGTATAATATGGTTTTAAAGTAGCGTTTTAGGGAGCGGTACTTATATATGTAAAATGGAAGCTCTTTTCCCAACTATTAATATTTGAATATTGTGAGTTATACCTGTATTATCAATATATATTTAATGTATATACATTTCTTGATAGAATATGTAATGTATGTAACTGAGGATCCTGTCAGTATTTTGAAGCAGTTATAATTAATATATATATATATATATATAATTATAGAAAATTGTAGTTTATTCAACATATTTCAGTATAGGTACTGAGGTAATGTCTTCACGTTTAGAAACTGATAAAATTTCAATTAAAGAGAGCAAGGTTTATGAATATGTTAAGGAATATGGATTATATTTCGATGAAAGACATTAATAACAAACAAATATTTAAGAATTGTAGTGCTTAGTTGTTTAATGAAAACACTAAATCTGCATTGTTTCTGCATAGCTATAGCACGTTGTATTATGTTATGCGCAACCTTAGAAATTATTATTGAATGTTTCCATAGGATATATAAAGAATTAAAAACGTCAGTATTAAGATATGTTTTAAGAACTCTTATTTTCGAAGAAGAGGTAAAGATTTTATTTATAAAATCAGTAAACTTAAAAATACATGATATTTGAAACAAATTACTATAAACTTAAAAATACATGATATTTGAAACAAATTACTATAAACTTAAAAATACATGATATTTGAAACAAATTACTGTAAACTTAAAAATACACGATATTTGAAACAAATTACTATAAACTTAAAAATACATGATATTTGAAACAAATTACTATAAACTTAAAAATACACGATATTTGAAACAAATTACTATAAACTTAAAAATACATGATATTTGAAACAAATTACTATAAACTTAAAAATACATGATATTTGAAACAAATTACTATAAACTTAAAAATACACGATATTTGAAACAAATTACTATAAAGTTAAAAATACATGATATTTGAAACAAATTACTATAAACTTAAAAATACATGATATTTAAAACAAACTACTAAAATAATTCTGATAAACGATTTTTTTTTGTCATTAAAGTGTTTAATTTTGTTTTCGGATAAACAAAAATTGTCATTTCACTGAATGTACCTTTTAATTCCATTTTTACCTTGATATCCTACTTTCGTATTATTTTTACCTTGATATCCTACTTTCGTATTATTTTTTAGTTATGTTTCAAATTTCAACTTTTTTTATCTCTATGTTATCTTTCAAGATATTTTAAAAGTATATAAAAATATATCCAAGTATTTATATTTACAAAAATAGTGGATAAGATTATTTTCTGTAATAACATACTTTTCTTTAAATGTTTTCTGAAAACATGTTTCAGCATGGATGTGTGAAACTGGTATATCACTGGATTACTGTAACTTGTATACACAATTTTGGTAAGAATAAAGCCTTGCACGATAAATTTATTTCGTGTTTTTTTTTTCTATAGATCTTGAATAATGTTTCTTCTAAAGTAATGATAGATGTGTGGATGAATACCATAAGTGTTCATGATGACAGCAAAAGACGTAGGTTCAAGAACTTTGCGTATATAAAAAGAAAGGTACACATCTCTAAAGCGCTCGAGTTATAAGGTTTTATCATTTTGCACCATAACTTTTTTTATTCACTGTTATGCATTAGCTTTGTCTTAAAATTCTTTGTTCACAATAGACATTATAGACGTGACAAACTATTTAAACACAATCACCGTTACGGACATCCCAAACTGTTTAAAAACAACTGGCATTACTGACATCTCAAATTGTTTAAACACGAGTTACATAATTGACGTTTCTCAGTACAATACCGTGCTTTTTATAATTAAGTACTGAGTACTTGACGGAAAGGATGGATAAGGTTTCCAAATAATTTACTCATTGACAAATCACAGTAACGATTTCCTAAGCGAGAAACTATCCATTCAGAGTATTGGTTACGATATACTATGTCATTATACAATAATAATAATTTAAAAAGGTCGCTAACATTTTCGGTATAATATTCCAAAATTTCGAAAACAGCAACTTTTTTGTCTACTACCTTCCTGATCACTTCAACGGGGCTAGCCCCTAGATGGCTCAACCTATTACTACAAGATTCTTCCAGCTTACTTTACTAGTCTGTGGGTATCTGCTTTTCATATTCCAATCAATACATAGATATTTTTAAAACCGGTAAACATATCATGCATGTACTGAAATATATTTTAAACCTAATAGATAACGATACATATCTATTGATAATGAAGAGACAGTTTCTAAAGGTAAAGTATATACTTTCTACAGGTATAGCATAATAGTGAACAAACAATAATATTAAATTATTAAAATTAAATTATTAATTTTAAAATGAAGTAGAGATCTTGCACCAAGAATAATGAATTAAGAATTCAAACCACAATCACAAATTTATAAAATTTAATCACGACTTTGGTAGCTTTATACAATTATCTGTAGACCAAAGAAAGGATGATATTTTATAAATTTATGATTGCTGTTTTAATGGTTGTAAAAGCTATAACTATCAAGGTTATGGCTATGTTGAAAATCTATAAATGTTATGAATAAATAAAGAGGAAAATAACGTAGGGATCATTGATTATTCATAGAACTGCTGTAAGAAATATCCAAACGAAATAAATGCTGCAATAAGTATACACAAACAATTAAAGTTATGCTAGTTGGATAGGTTTTTAAATGAAGGAGGGATTGAAAATCGTGTAAAACTCTATCCAACTGGCATCACTTTACTTGTTTATGTACTTTTTGCAGAATAACTTTGCTGTATTTACTTCATATAACATTTCTACGAATAACTAACGATCCTTACTTTCATTAAAATTGTAATTTTCTATATTTATTTGTCTATACATTTTATACATTTATTGATACAAAAGCTATCATGTAACGGTTTCAATAGGTAGAATGTTATTTTTATTTCTTTTCTAGATTAAACACATTGTAAACTTAGTAACTCCCGGTCACACCAAACATGCTCGCCCTTTCAGCCGTGGGGGGCGTTATAATGTTACGATCAATCCCACTATTCGTTGGTAAAAGAGTAGCCCAAGAGCTAGCGGGGAGTGGTGATGACTAGCTGCCTTCCCTCTAGTCTTACACTGCTAAATTAGGGACGGCTAGCGCAGAAAGTCGTCGTGTAGCTTTGCGCGAAATAAAAAAAACAAACTTATTAACATTTTCAAAAAGTGAGAAACAAGCAAAAGACACGCATTGTTCATGATTTTAAGAAATATTTTTCTCAGTCTGTGTATGATTAATTAGTGAATTTACTTTCAACATTCAAAAACTGACTGACATTTTACGTTTGGGAGAGGAACTTAATAGGAGTGCAGTTGGACAAAGCACAAAAGAAAGGTAAAGGAAAACACAGTTACATGAAAATACTACTATAATCGCAGTTTACGAAAAGTCATATGGACAAACACGAAATTCTACTGAGTTAATTCATCACTCCTTGTTCTTAATAAAAGACAAAAACAATAAATTATTTATTTCAGAAGTAATTTTAACAAACAATGAACATTCAATTCATTATTCATTCAAACCAGCTTCTTAAGTCTTGAGAACAATATTTATTCGTTCTAGTTTTATCTAAATAGTAATATTTTACTAATTTTATCAGATATACATTACCTTATATGTAATTCAAAATGCAAAAGAACTAAACGGGCTTTTATGTTTTTCACTTTCAAAATTATTTTTTTAAATAACTTCCGCATCGTTTACATTATATGTAACGACTGCCTTTATCGAGATTTTAATTGGCTGACCACGTGTTAAACAATACATTCATAGCTTATTTTTAATTTATTTCTGAAGTATGTGTATGTATATATATATGTACTATTTATATATTAAATAAATCCATCCTTTAGTTCACTATTTATCCTTTTCAATTTACTCACTAAGTATTTTAGTATCCT
This sequence comes from Tachypleus tridentatus, assembly GCF_004210375.1. Lineage (NCBI taxonomy): Eukaryota > Metazoa > Arthropoda > Merostomata > Xiphosura > Limulidae > Tachypleus > Tachypleus tridentatus. Next base: position 105,781,783 of record NC_134836.1, on the reverse strand, counting down.
CTGGCTGGTTTACATCTCCATTTATTATCACTAGAATAAATCCACTTTTACCGCAGGCAGTGTTCTCTAACAACATATTTTGTTTCATTTTTTACTCAAAAACTAAAGTGTTTAAACATAAGGCAACCACACAGGAATTATACCTAACCAAAGTACAGTTTCTAAGGCAATTATTAAATTTGTTGAAAATTCACCTTTAAGGTGGTAAATGCAACATTTCGGTTAATTCTAATAATACTGAACAAGACTGAAGTCCATTAACTGTTTAGGTAAAGAGAACGACCGAAGTCGTTCATTAGCTCTTCAGTATGGTTGATTGTTATGTTACCGTTTTGAAAAAAATAACAAAAAAAATATCCTTGTTCATAGTTATATATCAGCAACTTTAATTAGTAAACCTAATCAAAACAGTGTTCAGGTACGCTCTAAACGTATTTGTTTGTTGCAGAGGGATGAAAATATTGAACTTTTGCCACAAGAATAATATGGTTTCCTTTTCATATTTACTCTACTGTCAGGAAAGAATGTTTAACAAAAACAAATCTGGTTATTTGCTGTGTCCACCACTTACCGCAGTCCTGCCGGAGGACCTGCAAGAAGAAAAAAAAGTAAAAAAAAACTCCATTAGATCACTTCACACATACAGAGTCATTTATTGTCCTGAATTTATGTTTAAAATAGTGCCGAATTAGCTATTTATTGTTTGCATCATAAACAAAGTTGTTTGGACCACCTGTTGGCTACAATATAACAGTTTTGTAACATAGCCAATATTAAAGTAACGTGTGTTATTTATCTTTCTTGAGTTTTTGAAATTCAACCTTCAAGCTTCCTTATATGTAAAATTCTAGTTTCTTGTCTTATAGCACAACAGAAACGAGATACACCTCCAACATTGAAATTTAATCAAACCATTTCTGGTTTGTCATGGTTTGACTAAGCGTCTTAAGGCGTGCAACTCGTAATATGAGGGTCGCGGGTTCGCATCCCCGTCGCGCTAAACATGCTCGCCCTCCTAGCTGTGGGAGCGTTATAATGTGACGGTCAATCCCACTATTCGTTGGTAAGAGAGTAGCCCAAGAGTTGGCGGTGGGTGGTGATGACTAGCTGCCTTCCCTTTAGTCTTACACTGCTAAATTAGGAACAGATAGCACAGATAGCCCTCGAGTAGCTTTGTGCGAAATTCAAAAACAAATAAACTTGTCATGGTTGTCTGTCATGACGTCACTATATTATTGACAGTTAGATTTAATTAATCAGTCCAAGTTTGCCCTTGATGAAGAAAGGCAAACCTTTTGAATGTGCTCGACTGATTTGGTTTCACATTTTTGTTTTTGTGTGTTTCAGTCTACGTATTTTCCAAACGTTATAAACAATACTATGTATATAAACAGTGTTTCAGGGAATACTTTATTTTCCCTTGTTATTCTACCCAGCTAGTGAATTCTGGTATTACGATCGGCATCTTCGGCAATGATCTGTGAGAGATAAATGATATATCTAAAATTCTATTCATGATTTCTATTTCAAATTTCATGAATTTTATAGAACTATTTCAAAATCAGTCATGGTTAGGCAACAGTAAAGTAGATTATGTTATGACACCTTTGTGTTTTTTACCTATCCATTGTCACAGAAGGAGAGCATAAGATAAAAATACAATAAATGTAAAATACGATTTCTGCACCATACTAAACAGAAAAAGTAAAACGAATGATAAACGAATAAAAACAATCAAAAGCACAAAGTAAAATTAGAATTACAACACCACTAACCTCAGTACAAAACTATAATATATAGCAGATAAGATAATAATATTACATAAACTGTACTGGAGTCAGCGGATAGACCGATTTGGCTTTGCTGTAAGAAAACCCACACGCACATAAAATGTACTAAAAGAAAATTAATATCCCTTCCCTCTACAAAAAACGGCCCAGCATGGCCAAGCGTGTTAAGGCGTGCGACTCGTAATCTGAGGGTTGCGGGTTCGCATCCCGGTCGCGCCAAACATGCTCGCCCTCCCAGCCGTGGGGGCGTTATAATGTTACGGTCAATCCCACTTTTCGTTGGTAAAGAGTAGCCCAAGAGTTGGCGGTGGGTGGTGATGACTAGCTGCCTTCCCTCTAGTCTTACACTGCTAAATTAGGGACGGCTAGCACAGATAGAAGGGCCTGGCATGGCCTAGCGCGTTAAGGCGTGCGACTCGTAATCTGAGGGTCGCGGGTTCGCATCCCGGTCGCGCCAAACATGCTCGCCTTCCCAGCCGTGGGGGCGTTATAATGTGACAGTCAATCCCACTATTCGTTTGTAAAAGAGTAGCCCAAGAGTTGGCGGTGGGTGGTGATGACTAGCTGCCTTCCCTCTAGTCTTACACTGCTAAATTAGGAACGGCTAGTACAGATAGCCCTCGAGTAGCTTCGTGCGAAATTCCAAAAAACAAAAACAAATGCACAGATAGCCCTCTAGTAGCTTTGTGCGAAATTATAAAACAAACAAACAAACTCTACAAAAAAAAACAACCAAAATAAAACAAATCCAATAAATGCATCTATAATAGAATTAAGTACGATGTATTAATTTAGTTTTAAGGTAATTTAGAAAATGTAAAACTGTAACCCTAAACAGTCTGATACATCAAGCTCTCAAAACTATATAAACATATGAGTTAAAAGTTACAATAAAGAATATTTACGGTTTTGCAAACCCGAAATCTTCCTAACTAATGCCTCTTGTTACTTTTCCTTAAACTGTCAACGCTCGACCTATCTTTTGAAGATGACCTAAGAAAGTCGAAACGTTGTTCTTTACTTTATTTTAATAAAAGTGTTAATACTCATACTATCCGTCCTGAGATACATTTTTACTTCAAGTGAGTTGGTTTTTCGTCATCAAGAAGGTAGCGGCTTGTTTAAACAAACAGTTTTCAAAACATATGTACTTTAAGTACAGTTAGTATAATGTTGTATATACCTGAAAGGTGACCGTAAAAAGACGCTTTGATATAAATATTGTTGTGTAAGAGAAAAGGAAATTTCCCTGCCGAAGAAAAGATGGCCTTGAGTGTCTGTTTTGAAATGGTAGTGCGCAGACAGCCTTCGAGTTGC